>NW_024882696.1:0-211165 GCF_019059575.1 Amphibalanus amphitrite | reverse complement strand
GCTTTTGACTTTTGTCTTTTGACTTTTTTCCATTTGACTTTTTTTGTCTTTTGACTTTTACCCGTTTTGACTTTTTGCTTTTGACTTTTTGTCTTTTGACTTTTTTCCATTTGACTTTTTTGTCTTTTGACTTTTACACGTTTTGACTTTTTGTCTTTTGACTTTTTTCCGTTTTGACTTTGATCCTTTTGACTTTTTGCATTTTTGACTTTTTGTCTTTTGACTTTTTTCCGTTTTGACTTTTATCCTTTTGACTTTTTGCATTTTTGACTTTTTGTCTTTTGACTTTTACACGTTTTGACTTTTTGCTTTTGACTTTTTGCATATTTTTACTTTTTGTCATTTGACTTTTTGCGTTTTTGACTTTTGCACATTTTGACTTTTTGCTTTTGACTTTTTGTCTTTTGACTTTTATCCGTTTTGACTTTTATCTTTTTGACTTTTATCCCGTTTGACTCTTTGCATTTGACTTTTTGTCTTTTGACTATTTGTCTTTTGACTTTATTCCTTTTGACTTTTTGTCCGGTTACCCATAGTACCTACCTAAGTAGGTATCAACCGCCACTGACAGCTTTGTAGCATGTTACGATTGTAGCATGTTCGTAACTTACGAAGGTACCAAAACTACTACGTAAATGTTCAAATGGTTGCTTAATTCGAAACCAGCTCCAAAAACTAGCCTTGAAGTAAAAACATAAAAACTCAAAAATGAGCCGAGGTCAGCAAAGGTTAATGACCTGAACTGATCTTCAGGTGACTTTTACACCCACCTATATGCATGGGAGCAGCACCATATTACATGTTTGAACGTTTGAATCCATAAAAAGACTGCAAACGCGCGGCTAATGCAAGCCGACATACGCTGAATCGCGATTCCGGGAAAACATGGTCTCGAAAAATAGGTCACATTCACAGGTAAAATGGCGTTACTCATTTCAGCCAGGGTCATAAAATATTGAGAGTACCTATGTATGTGTAAAATAAATTAACTCGAGGGTACTTAAAGTTTCGTCGCGATCAGCCGCTTTTTGTGCGAGCTATTTGCAAGAAACGCGGGGGATCCATCCGACCCCCGTACAAGTACGAGGGCACACGATATAATGTACCTATTTATGAAAACGCCGACAGATTATCAAAAGGACATGACCTAATTTTAATGATTCCTTATGAAATGCAATGCATCCTTAAACTTCATTTCCCAACTGTGTCCCTTCAATGCAACATTTTTCGCTTCTCGGTCTTCTGTAACAGCTCATTTTCTCGCTCGCCCGGAGGGAGAGGGAGAGAGGATCTCGACGCGTCGTCGGGAGCGAGGCTCCGAACTCTTGAGGGGTAGCTCGGAGCGTCTGTAGCGTCACAGACGTACCACGACATTTGACATTTGCACCGATTGGCTTTCGGCCGGTTCTAAGCAGCAGACCAGTTGTTGGCATGCATTCGATTCCGGTTCCGAACGTGGCGGAACCGCGGACAGCTGAAGTCATTAGCCAGTCTGATACAGGGGGAATCCGGCTTCCGAAACCACACGGCGATATATCTTCAGCTTTTTTCCTTCAGGTATACATCACACTGCAACCCCTGGTGATTATACTTATACGAGTGGAGCACACGTAGCGCTGCGGCGATTGCGACCGTGTTCACATCAGAGTTGTTGATGTTTTGGATTGGAATATAGGAATGTATGAGGTCAAAAGGTGAACACGTGACTTGCATAATTGACTACTGTGGGCAACACCCCATGTCAACCACTGAGACACCAATGTGCATCAACGGACTTTTATGCCTACGATTCGCCCAATCGCACCTATGAATGTAGGCATGCACCTGCACTGCATTGCATGTTGTATTATATAATGTATTTATGAGAGCGCCAACAGATTATGTAACATGACATCATTTAGGTAGGTATATGCAGTCATAACTAAAAAATAGTAAAAATGCATATGCACATGAGTTGTCTCAGTCCATCACGTAAGAGAGTTAAAAAAAAAACGAAAATGAGTCAGAAACGCCTCACTCGTCTCACGTCTGGAGAGGTCGGAAATGGAATAGGCAACATATTCGTATCTATATGCAGGGCGTTAATTACTGAAGCAGCCGACAACTAACTTGCTGAAAACATATTTCTTATTGCATCGAATAAAGAAGTTCAGGTTCCAGATAGATAAGTACCTATTTGGGTTGGCTGGGGTAAGACAAATGATCATCTTTACGTTCCAGACTCAGTATTTTTCTTTTCTTGGCTTTTCTTTTCTATTTTTTCTTTTCTTTTCTTTTCTTTTCTTTTTTTTCTTTTCTTTTCTTTTCTTTTCTTTTCTTTTCTTTTCTCTTCTTTTCTTTTTGGAAAGTTAAAGGGCCTGGAGGCTCCTGGATGCCATTCAAATTTGTATGACGTAACCCATTACCTAGGTTTGTTTGAATAATGGGCCAGAAATATGTGGTTCCCGTAGTTTTTTAGGCACGCCGTCTAAATCGTGAGGACTGCAAATTGGGCGTTTTGTCCCACCCATGAGTCATAACGCCCATCTGACTGGGACATAACGCCTGCAGTCCCGAACGTTTTATCCCACTGACGATACTCTGACAAACCAATACAGCATTATCTCTTTCTAATTTCATTTTACTTCAAATACAAATAACCCTCGCCCGTATTGGTGTTTTGCCAGCGGCGAACGTATCAAACGTATCAAACGTATCAACCCCCGTATCAACCCCCCTTAACGTATCAACGTATCAACCCCCCTTGCCGTTTCGCCCCTGATCGAGATAGAGCTTCGCAGAAAAAAACGAGCTTTTGCCCGTGACGAGAGGAATCCGATGATACCCAGTTTTAAGGTCCTAGGTTATTGGTTGACCTTCCATGTCAGGTCAATGACCAAAAAAGTCGGGAAAATCGGGACCTGAAAACAACGTAAAGGGTGGCTCCCATGAGGTTTTTCGAGGTGCTGCTCACGAATATCATGTAAGTTTTGATGACAGATAATGTCTTCATGCATTTAAGCCAGGTCGGGTCAGGTCAACCAGTAGGGATTTGCCGGGTATTCGTAGTAGGTGTCAACTGTCAACCGCTTCTCACAGAGCTTCGCAACATGTTACGAATCCTCGAAAACTACTTCGTTAATGTTCAAATGGTTGCTTAATTCGAATTCATATCCAAAAAGTAGCCTAGAAACATGTACAACTCGAAAAGTGAATTGAGGTCAGCAAAGATCAATGATCTGACCTGACCTTCAGGTGACCTTGACACCCTTCCTAATGCATGGGAGTGATATCATATCCCCTGTTTGAACGCTCGCTTGAAACCGCGAAAAGACTGCAAACGCGCGGCTAATGCGAGCCGGCATACGCCGAATCGATTTCGGCCAAACATGGTCTCGAAACGTAGGTCAGAGGTCAAAGGTCATTAGGGTCAGAGTCATGCTATTTTTAGGGTAGGTGTAAAATTGATTAACGCGAGGGTACTGAAAGTTTCGTCGCGATTTTTACGCGAGTTATTTGCGAAAAACCGAGGGGCTGTTCGACGCCGCCCCCCCCCCCCTTTAGGGGAAGTTGGGGGAATGCCGAATACTTTTTTTCTGACGCCCGTAGCACGCAAGGTAGACAACATAAGCTATTCTTGTTGGCGTCATTCGAGAGGTTAGTCTTTTGCCTTTCAAACATACCAGGCGCATTTGATGAATTCGCATACCGTTAAGCGCACAAACTAAAAATATCAAAGAAGTGACTTTTTCGGCGTTGCCCCGGACTGCGGGGAAAGCCGAAAATGGGAGAAATGATCTACGGGGAATGCCGACATTGATGTTTTGCCACTTTATCTCAAACTTTATCCAGAATTTATCAAAGCTGACACGCGTTTTAAGAGCTTGAGGACGCTTGGTGCACACTGGAAGTTATAGGTAGTTGTGTGATATAATAAGAAAATGCCAGGTAAATAATTCCTTATAGGTAACAGGCCGTTGTGTCGGTTGAAAGTCTATTTTGTGTGACTAAAAATTCGCGTTGCTATTCTACAGCAGTAAAGTCCACGTAGCGTGCTTTAACGTGCGTAATTGCACGTTTTCGGCATTACCCCAGCCAGCCATACTTTCATTTGCAGGCCCATAACTTTTCAACGTGCCGTATAAATTTCAAATAGGCAGCACACTTATGCAAACACATGCTGAAGATTACGTGACCGAATTGGCCAGACAAACGGTAGCATAATGAGTAAGAAATGCAGCTTCAAAAGCGCATGTAGTACAAGGAACGCGTACCTTGAAAACGCTCTTGGCGCCCTCACAGCCGAAGTATTTCGAATGACGACTCGTAACAAACATGCGATAATTGTAGTCACTTAAGCTTCAGAGCATCACTGACAGGTGGCATCCATGTCTTACGGTTTTCGAAATATCTCGAATTTCGGCTTTGCCCCAACTCCGGCATTGCCCCAACTTCCCCTACGGGCGAGGGTTAAGCGCTGCTGTCAAAATACAAACTAATGATTATATAAAAGCGAACATAATATGACATGTCACAAAAAAGTAGTTACGAACTCATTTTGATAATATGAAATTCGTAATAAGGTCCTCGGGAAAACGCATAGCATAGAAGCCTCAGGCCCTCACGGTTTTAACCCTCGCCGGCACAGGCCATTTTGAGTCCTTCGACGGCACAAGGGGGGGTTGGTACGACCCCGCCCCCCCTCGCGTTTGGCCCCTGATCGAGCTAGAGCTTCGCGGAAAAAACGAGCGCGTTGCCCGTCACGAGAGGAAGCCGATGATACCCAATTTTAAGGTCCTAGGTCATCGGGTGACCTTCCATGTCAGGTCAATGACCCGAAAACCGGGAAAATCGGGACCTGTTAGAAAGTCGTAAAGTGTGGCTGCTATGTGGTTTTCCGGGGTGCTGATCACGAATATCGTGTTAGTTTTGATCAGAGATGATGTCTTTAAGCATTTAGACCAGGTCAGGTCAGGTCAGGTCAGGTCAACCGGTAGGGGTTGTGACGGGTATTCGTAATACGTGTCAACCGCCTCGGACAGCTTCGTAACATGTTACGAAGGCACCAAAACTACTTCGTAAATGTGCAAATGGTTGCTAAATTCGAACTCAGCTCCAAAAACTAGCCTAGAAACATGTAAAACTCGAAAAAGTGAACCGAGGTCACCCGAGGTCACCAAAGGTCAATGACCTGACCTGACCTTCAGGTGACCTTGACACCCACCCTAATGCATGGGAGCAACATCCAATCACATGTTTGAACGTTTGAAACCACGAAAAGCTTGCAAACGCGCGGCTAATGCGAGCCGACATGCGCCGAACCGCGATTTCGGCCAAACATGGTCACAGAAAAGAGGTCACAGGTCAAAGGTCATTGGGGTCAGGGTCATGAAGTTTTCAGGGTAGGTGTAAAATTGATCAATGCGAGGGTACTGAAAGTTTCGTCGCGATCGGCCGCTTTTTACGCGAGTTATTCGCGAAAAACCTTAGGGGGGGTTGCATCAACCCCCCTGTGCCGGCGAGGGTTAAGAAGTTCTAGCAGTTCCCGATGTTCCCGAATTTCAGGTCATTGAAATGACCTAAAAAGTCAACCTGCAATGACCCCAGGCGTTGAGATGGGTCCCTCTCATCACGGCAACACGCTAGGCTTTCTTTTCGAAGCTCTAGCTGGACCAGGGGCCAAACGGCAGGGGGAGTCGATCAAAGAAATCCCGAAGCCGAAACGAGACAAAAAAAACGAAAGACGAGATAAAGCCGATGACACTCAAGTGTAAGGTCCTAGGTCACTGGTTGACCTACCAGATCAGGGCAATGACCCAAGCATCATTTCACACGTTGACACGTTTAGTTATAAGCACAACTCTGGAAACGCACCGATGATGTGCGCTGACATACGTCGAGTCGCTTTACTGGACTGACGTACAAAGTTTCGAGAAACATATCACTGTTCAAATGACATTTGGGTCAGGTTCATAACAATCAGGGTACTTCGTTAACTACATAGTTTAGCGCGAGGGCACTGGAAGTTTTATTGCAGTCCGCTGCTATTTCACCTAACTTCCAGAGGGTATCCGCCCCTCCCCTCTCCCATAAGGTCAAGGGCTTAGAAAGAAATTACCTACATCGTTTGACCGTTAACGTTTTAGTTTATATAACACTCTCTTAAAAGTTAAAATGCATGACCATTGATTTTATCATTGTATTAGTGAATTCGGGCCTAATGAGTGTATGAGTGCGTTCGTGGTCTGGTGAGCTGACTTCATGCAACAATAACGCTCCTATGCCATCCTTATCGGGCGCTAGTAACTAATATGCATTCACGAAAATACCATAAACAGCCCCCTCGCACCGTCCTGAAAATATTGCCCCTTCCCCTCCCCCTCCCCACCCTCCCCCAGTTCAAACCGGCTCATTCCTCAAGATCAGATAAATGTCCAGGGCTGACAGCGTACAGCTTGGGGGGGAGGGGTGGACCGGGGGGGCGGGGGTCAATCAAGCCGTTGACCGATCATGGTCGGTTATTGACACCGCCTCTCATGGCTCCTCGTCAGTGCAAAACAGGTTTATCTGGCCAACACGGAGAATATATGTATGTGACCGCTTTGACGGTATAAAAGATCGCCCTCAGCAGCAGCGACGGCATATAGTGTCCACGGACTGCCGCGGGTGGAGCCTGGAGAAGCGTGGAAACCGTCTCATAACCGGGCATATGCAGATCACAGGAGGGGTCTGCTGAGTTTAATGGAGTGGATCATCAGAAGGTGCCAGTGAATCAGCTGAGGGCGCTGGTAGATTATCTGAGGGAGTCGGTAAATCAGCTGAGGGCGTCGGTGGATCTCCAGGGCACCAGTGGATCTCAAGGAGGCCAGTTGATCTCCAGGTCGTCAGTGAATTACCAAAGTGGACGTTGCTTGGTTCCCGGAATATATGTAAGAATACCAGCTTCTGCGGATACGAGAGCCGAATGACATTGAACGCAAGATGAAGACGGTTTTATTGATGGTAAGACGAGAGGCCGTAAAAATAATAATCCGAAGCAGGCATGGAGATTGTGATAAGATTTTTTAGCTTTAGGGGCGTTCCACGACAAATCGACAAGTGCCCTGCACCCTCATATTTTATTTTTTGCTTAAAATTGGTCTAATGGGTTGTGATGGGCGGGGAAGCCAGCTGTGGCAAGGATTTTTTTCTTCGAACAACGGTTTCCGAGATATAGCCTTGGGCAATTCCTGGATGTCGCGCTGCAGCCCTATGTTTGGCCGCCTATAACTCAAAAACTATTGGTTTTCTACGATAAAAACTTTATATGGTTCAACTCACAATCAGCCAACAAACATTTTGGCTATCTCGGATTTTCAATTTTTGAAAATTTTGATCACGTGACCTCTTGACCTATTTTTCGAAGAGTGACCTTGATATTTTCCCCACTGAAAGTTGCAATTTTGTCTGATGACGATTAAAGCCTTATCAATTGTCATTCATATGCGAAAATAAAAAAAGTGGATATCGCCCGGCGTTGGCCTCAGGTCAGGTCATTTTCATGACCTGTCCATTATTACGAGCGGGAGCGACAGCGAGATCTCGAGAATAAAGCAAGATAGCGACAAGCGGTAAACGGTGCAAGGTACAAATGGATAAGGTCTATAATTTTTACTGAGGTCATTTTCAGGTCAGGTCAAAGATGACGTCACAGGAGCAAAAAGGAAGTCAAAATTGCGGCACTATATATATGTTACGGCCCGTTTGAAAACCCGGCCCGTATTAATGCTGCCCGGCCCGCATTAATACTGACCGGAGACCTGGCCCGTATTAATACGGGCCGGTCAGCATTAATGCGGGCCGCCTTGCCGGTCTGTATTAATGCGGCCGATTTAGGTGGGCAGTATTAATGCTGCCCACCTTTTATTTCAAAACTTATCCGTCTGCTGCAAAATCAATTACATTAGCATGTCTTTATAGACGGCGGCTTACTGATAAAAGTTGAACGCCATGTGTAAATATTCGCCAACCCCGCCTCGAACCCACAACCATTCGATTACAAGACCGGAACATATACCCCGAGACTAGCGGACAGATCGAAAGGCAGTGAATTGGGCAAGCAGTTCAAACTAGTGCTCGGCAATGATATGGAACAAAACGTGCTCGAGAAAATAGATGCTATTATACGTGATTAACCGCGCCCCGCTGGGGGGGGGGCAGAATCTGCCCCCCCTCCCGTTTTTCGCCAATAACTTCTAAACGCGTTACGCCAGCAACATCAAACTTTCGGTACCTTATCATACATCAATTTGACACGTTCCCTGAAAATTTGAGCGACCTCCGTCGGAAAATTGTTGAGAAATTGACGTTTTAGTGACGTCATGTTCGCCATTTTTGCCTCAAAAACAGCAAAATTTCAAACGCCGCTAACATCTTCATTTTTAAAAGAATCAAGACGTAACAAAAAAGGTTATGCGTGATTCCACTTTGTCTATCAAATGGCTATCTCGGTTTTTTGAAAATTTTGGATTTTGGCCCAATTTTTTTAAAAAACTGACTTTTTTGGGAAAATAATTATAAAATCCAAAATTTTGAGTGTATCGAAAAAACCGGGATATATGTCAGAGAAGTGGTCTATGTGCACCTACATAACAATTTTTAGAAGAATCGGCTAAAAAATGTGGGAGTTATTCAAAATTTTATGACGTCACGACACACAAAAATTTTGAAAAATGAATTTTTTGGAAGTTTTAGACCTCGTAGGGAAACAAAAATAGCACCATTCGATTCGACGTGACAAACTTTATCAGATAGACACTTTTTTAGGCCTTAAAAACCAACTTCAAAATTTGACCTCACTTGACCTGACCTTGACCTGACCTCGACCTGAAATTCATCCAGAGGTGGTCCATATCACTTATTGAGTGTGCCTATTGAATTCTATGAGTAAAGTGACCCATAAAACATTTGTTGCACATGCCCTTTACTATATTTTGTTTTTGGTGACCTGACCTGACCTGATGTGACCTTGACCTTGACCTTTGAATGACATTGTATGCAACGAATATTGTCTTGGTAGTCTAAGAACACGTTTTGGACAATCAGTCTCATTCCATTCTTCGGCAACTACGGTGCAAGGCCGATACTGTAGAAACTTGCATTTTGTACCCTTGGCCTGACCTTGACCTGACCTCTGACCTACTTAAGCAAACAAATTTGAGCTCTTAAGATCCGCCTTGTTGAGAGCTTTCGATTGCCGTTTTCCCCGTCTTTCTACGACCATCGGTTCGGAAGTTAGACAGGGGGGGGCAGAATCTGCCCCCCCCCCCAGCAGGGCGCGTATGGCTGAATAGCCCAGCGGGGCGCGGGTTAACCCGCGCACCGACGGGGAGCGGATATCCGCCCCCCCCCTGAGGTTTTTTCGCGAATAGCGGGAAAACCGCGGCGCAAATTTGGTATGACTATTCCCTTATCAATTTTACACATGGTGTGCAAGTTTGAACCTCCTACCTTTCAAGGTCAGGTCACCAGGTCACTTTGAATGACCCAACCTCAAGTCACTTTTTTGCAACTTTGTCACCGTGCCAGAGCTACAGTAGATGTCGGAGGCCTTTGAAAGTCGCAGGATGTTATTAGGTCATTAGTAGCTACAATTTGTATATCTCGGAATTTTGATATCGGTGACCTAAGGTCAGGTCAATTTCGCGACCTCCCCATTATAAGTCAATGGGGGAAAAATCAACTCCCTGTTTTTACCACTAAAACGGGTCGGAATGGCCCCATATACCATACATGACTTCATATACGATCAACCTTCACTACCTTGAGGTCTGTTTTGCTGTTGGGCAGCTGTGAGGTCATGTGACGTCATCAAAGGTCACCAAAGGTTTTTGGCCAATAACTCCGTACAGGAACAAGATACAGACGCGTGGATGGTCTCATTGTGTTCAGCTCGTCAAGACGCATCGAATGATATACATGATGACCTCGAGGTCACGTGACCTGAGGTCAACCTTTGACCTTGACCTTTCGAGGTCAACATATATATCATTTGATGCGGATTGACGAGAGGATCACGATGATGCCCTTAGTTTGTTCCTATCTTGACTAATTCGAAAGTTATTCGAGAAAAACTCTCCATATTTAGCGCTGCCATTTTGACTTTTTCGACCCCTGTGACGTCATCTTTGACCTGATCTGAAAATGACCTTAGTAAAAATTGTAGATCTTGACCGTGCGTATCCGATGCCGTTTACCGCTTGTCGCTATCTTGCTTCGTTCTCGAGATCTCAGGGGGGGCGGTCATCCGCCCCCCCCCCCCCCGTCGGTACTAAGTTGGCGCAGACCCCCGTCGGTGCGCGGGTTAAAATAGTTCAAAACACCATTTAGAGAAAACAAACGAGGGTTTATCATAATTTTGTAGAGACAACCAGCAATATTCATCTAGACGTTGCCCAGGGTAATAAGAGCAGGTCTAACACATCGCCCAAGGTCACCTCAGGGAGTGCCGACACTGCCGCGCGCCCATTTCTTCCATTACCGCTGGAGGACCGACAGTGAATATCAGCGTATCACGCATCTGTTTCATTATCTGATCTTAATAACTAGTGATCATAAAGAGTATGGCAACTTCATTTTGAAAATGTCATAATTCGAGGACTTTAGCACTGATTTCCACTTAACCCTCGCACTTATAGGGGGGGGGTCGAACGGACCCCCCCTCGTTTTTTTTTGCGAATAACTCGCGTAAAAACGGCCGATCGCGACGAAACTTTCAGTACCCTCGAGTTATTCAATTTTACACCTGCTCTAAAATTTCATGACCCTGACCCAAATGACCTTTGACCTGTGACCTGATCCTCGAGACCATGTTTGGCCGGAATCGCAATTCAGCGTATGTTGGCTCATATTATCTGCGTGTTTCTAGTCTTGTTGTGGTTTTAAACACTGGAACATGTAAAATGATGTTGTACCAATGCATTATGGTGGGTGTCAAGGTCATGTATGGTGTAAGTAAGGTCAAGGTATGGTGGGTCTATACGCTGAAGATACCACGAAACAAACATTTACTAGCCAACAGTCAAAAAGTATAAAAGACATTTAACCCTCGCATGTGTGCGGCGTTTGCCAGCTTCTAATGTGTAGGGGGGGGGGTCGGTTGGACCCCCCCCCTTGCCGTTTGGCCCCTGATCGAGCTAGAGCTTCGCGGAAAAAACAAGCGTGTTGCCCGTGACGAGAGGAAGCCGATGATACCCAATTTTAAGGTCCTAGGTCATTGGTTGACCTTCCAGGTCAGGTCAATGACCCAAAGTCGGGAAAATCGGGACCTTTTAGAAAGTCGTAAAGTGTGGCTGCTAAGGGGTTTTTCGGGGTGCTGATCACGAATATCGTGTTAGTTTTGATCACAGATGATGTCTTGAAGCATTTAGACCAGGTCGGGTCAGGTCAGGTCAGGTCAACCAGTAGGCGTCGTGACGGGTATTCGTAGTACGTGTCAACCGCCTCTGACAGCTTCGTAACATGTTACGAAGTCACCAAAACTACTTAGTAAATGTTCAAATGGTTGCTAAATTCGAATTCAGCTCCAAAAACTAGCCTAGAAACATGTAAAACTCGAAAAAGTGACCCGAGGTCACCCGAGGTCACCAAAGGTCAATGACCTGACCTGACCTTCAGGTGACCTTGACACACACGGGAGTAACATCAAATCACATGTTTGAACGTTTGAAACCACGAAAAGCTTGCAAACACGCGGCTAGTGCGAGCCGACGTACGCGAAATCGCGATTCCGGCCAAACATGGTCTCGGAAAAGAGGTCACAGGTCAAAGGTCATTTGGGTCAGGGTCATGAAATTTTCAGGGTAGGTGTAAAATTGATCAATGCGAGGGTACTGAAAGTTTCGTCGCGATCGGCCGCTTTTTACGCGAGTTATTCGCGAAAAACCATGGGGGGGGGGTCCATCCGACCCCCCCCTACACATGCGAGGGTTAAGACCACTGCAAGCCTACGCAGCATTTGCTAAGACATGGAATAGAGACTAGTTGGCTAGTTTTGATATGGCCCGAGTTTTCATATGGCCGTGAGGAAAAAAGTGGGCTGTATTAATACTGCCCGGCCCGTATTAATGCTGACCGCCAGGCGGCCCGCATTAATGCTGACCGGGGGCCGTATTAATACGGGCCAGGTCTCCGGTCAGTATTAATGCGGGCCGGGCAGCATTAATACGGGCCGGGTTTTCAAACGGGCCGTAACATATATATGAAGTTTTTCTCGAATAACTTGCAAGGTATCCCAGCTAGGAACAAACTAATATCACCATCGTGATCCTCTCGTCGATCCGCATCGAAACATATGTATGTTGACCTCGAAAGGTCGAAAGGTCACAAGTTAACCTTAGGTCACGTGACCTAAGGTCAACTTTTGACCTTTCGACCTTTCGAGGTCAACATACATATGTTTCGATGCGGATCGACGAGAGGATCACGATGGTGCTATTAGTTTGTTCCTAGCTGGGATACCTTGAAAGTTATTCGAGAAAAACTTCATATATATGTAGTACCGCAATTTTGACTTCCTTTTTGCTCCTGTGACGTCATCTTTGACCTGACCTGAAAATGACCTCAGTAAAAACTATAGACCTTATCCATTTGTACCCTGCACCGTTTACCGCTTGTCGCTATCTTGCTTTATTCTCGAGATCTCGCTGTCGCTCCCGCTCGTCACGTGACCTGAGGTCAACTTTTGACCTTCCGACCTTTCGAGGTCAACATACATATGTTTCGATGCGGATCGACGAGAGGATCACGATGGTGCTATTAGTTTGTTCCTAGCTGGGATACCTTGAAAGTTATTCTAGAAAAACTTCATATATATGTAGTGCCGCAATTTTGACTTCCTTTTTGCTCCTGTGACGTCATTTTTGACCTGACCTGAAAATGACCTTTGTAAAAATTATAGACCTTATCCATTTGTACCCTGCACCGTTTACCGCTTGTCGCTATCTTGCTTTATTCTCGAGATCTCGCTGTCGCTCCCGCTCGTAATAATGGACAGGTCATAAAAATGACCTGACCTGAGGTCAACGCAGGGCGATATCCACTTTTTTATTTTCGCATATGAATGACAATTGATAAGGCTTTAATCGTCATCAGACAAAATTGCAACTTTCAGTGGGGAAAATATCAAGGTCACTCTTCGAAAAATAGGTCAAAAGGCCACGTGATCAAAATTTTCAAAATTGAAAATCCGAGATAGCCAAAATGTTTGTTGGCTGATTGTGAGTTGAACCATATAAAGTTTTTATCGTAGAAAACCAATAGTTTCTGAGTTATAGGCCGCCAAACATAGGGCTGCAGCGCGACCTGCTGGAATTGCCCGAGGCTATATCTCGGAAACCGTTGTTCGAAGAAAAAAATCCTTGCCACAGCTGGCTTCCCCGCCCATCACAACCCCTTACACCAATTTTTAACGAAAAATAAAATATGAGGGTGCAAATTTAATTTTTTATTTGTCGATTTGTCGTGGAACGCCCCTTTAGCCTAGACTTTTTAGCTTTATTAACCCTCGCCCGTAAACGGCGATCTGCCACCTTCGCCCATGCAGGGGGGGGGGGGGGTGCGACCCCCCCTTGGCGTTTGAAAACGGAGCGTCGTAGAGCTTAGCGGAAAAGACCAACGGATTGCTCTCGCCGAGATCTCGCGATTGGTGGTATATTTTTTGGTCCTAGGTCAACATTTGACCTACTTTTGACCGGTCAAAGGTCAAATTTTCGGAAAAATAGACTTTTTTCAACTTTCGGCGGCGATTGCGGCAAAACGGTGGGAGATATCGACTTGAAACCTTCACTATCGTGTTCCTTGATTATCTATCGTTTGGTATGTATTTCGTTTCCCTAGCTCTAAAAATGGCGCGTCGGGAGCGCCGGAAGTCGGCAAGGTCACAGTCGGCGGCAGAAATTCGAAAAATCAAAATTTAAATTTTTGAAATCTGATTGTATTTTTGGATTTGGGAGGTCCATTTGCTCCCTATAGAAGCTAATATTGCTGCATATTCCCATTGAGGTGACAAGAATTAGCAAAATAGTGGTTCGGGCGCTTTTCAAAAATAGTACCGGACGCTGTTCCTCTTGTGACGTCATAGCTCCGTGACCTGACCTGACCCGGTCAAGTTTTTTATACCATATGATAGCCAATACTTGCCCCAACATGCATGGGAAGTTTCATCACGATCCATCAACCGATCTCCGTACCACCGGCAGGAAACCTCGGGCGTTGGCACTCAGTTTGTGAAAATCCGGCCGGAGGCTGTTCCCTTTGTGACGTCATAACTCCGTGACCTGACATGACCCGGTCAAATTTTTTTTATCAAAAGATGCGCAAGGTTTGCCCCATAAGGTACCCAAAATATTGCGGCGCTGCGCGCCGCCGTTTTTGCACTATTTCCGAAAAACCTCAGGGGGGGGGGGTTGCACCAACCAACCCCCTACATGGGCGAGGGTTAAAATGGCAAATCATTTTATCCTTGAATCAACTCTATGTAGATTTCCAACGTTTGGTACCTCATTTCGTTCGTTATGCTTTCCCAAATTGACTGAACCTTCGATTAACACGCGCCCCACTGGGGTCTGCGTATAACACGCCCTACTGGGGGGGGGGCTCTCCATAGCCCCCCCCCTCTCCTAACTCCAAAACTACTCGGCCGATCGTCAAAATTCAAACGGCGTCTGATAGCTTAGGAAAAACTGTCGAGCGATACCTAATTTCATTGACCTCGAGGTCACCGATGACGTCACAGGTCAAGTCAACGTAAAAATTATTAGCATTTTGGCTTGTTCACATTTTGGGCTCTGGCCGCCGTCTTAGAAGTCAGATCAGGCTCATTTTTGGATTATGTACACACTCGTGAACAGATGTTTTAGATACCCTGAGGGTACCAAACTTGTACTTTGATTTTCAGGTCAGGGTCAGGTCATCACAGGTCACGGAAATATTATATCATGCTTCGGTCACGTGACACATGTTTTATGGTCCATTTAGGCCATATATTTCGAATTGGATGTCGTTTGTGTCATTCGAGGTCATTTTGAGCTGAATTTAGCTTAGGTCAGGTCACTTTCAGTCAAAAAAGGTCAAATTTTGAAGTTAAAAATGTTCAACAAAAAAGTTGTCTGTTTGATGCAGTTTGAGCTCAGGAACACGATGGTGCTATTTATATTGGTGTACGATGTCAAATACGTACTGAAAATGGGTTTAATAAAAAATTGATAATTGTGAATTTTTTGCAATAATGCGTATAACTTGGCCATTTTTGAAGATATTTAGCTAAAACTTGCTACACTAAGTCATAAGCATGTGTTCTATCACATATATTCAGGTTTTTTGAAAAGTCAAAAAGTTTTTGAAAAAAAATGAAAATATAAATTTTGAATTCTATTATAATTATATATACTTTTCAGAATTTCAAAATTTTGAAAATCCGAGACAGCAGTTTGATAGCGTAGGCTATTCTAAGTCTTCTCATGCAAAGAAATTGGATCTAGCTTAAAAACTGAGCTCTTGGGAGTGATTGCCGTGGTTCAATGTTTTGCGTCGAAATCGGCCGAACATGACGTCACTGTGACGTCATTTCCGGTCGACCTATGGTAGCTACAAAGTTCATATTTTGATACAAGGTGTCAAATGGATGCAGTCGAAGGTACTGAAAGTTTGGCGTTGATACGTCAAGCGGTTTGGAAGTTATTGCAGAAAAACGGGAGGGGGGCTATGAATAGCCCCCCCCCCGTGGGGCGCGGGTTAAAGATGCTCCGCCCGTATCATCTTGTGGGATGTGGAGTACGGCTTATCACTTTAGTTCTGGCCTTGGCTCATGCTACTTGGGTAGGAGACTCTCTTTTTACCCTATCCAACTAAAAGACCACTTCTAAGCAACTGTGTCATAAGCAGCATTTTATCGTCGTTTCTATTTAACTCATTGATGCTAGAAAACCTGCTCTCTAACAAAATCAAATGAAATGTGAATCTCGCGCTCAGCTGGTTAAAAAAGATACACTTCTGTACGCAGCAATGATAATAATATGCTGATAAAATAAAGCTATTGAAATGATCAAGTGGTTCAATGTAAAAGGGACATGACCTGTGCCGAATTGATCTATTGCGTGCTCCCGCCACTAGATCGTTCGCCTATAGAGACGGTCGACGAGGAGAGTTACAGCAGCCGGGTCAGACATGTGTGTGAAGTGCCAACAATTAGTGGCCCTGGGTGGCATGACCTGACGATGGGAGCTCATCAGCCATCGATAGGCGTTATCACAAGTGTATTCGCGGCCATTGGGGCGACGTAAGAAAGGAAGAAAACAACTGGCCCCAAGAACTTTAAATTATCAGTTAGCATGCACCTTTTCCTTGATCTGTAGATAATTTACCATTAATTGCTAGAGAAAATTGCATTTAAAATCTTCCATCTATGCTTTTTTCATCGTTTGCACAATATGTTCTTTTATTAAGCTAGAAACACTTATTAGAAATAGTTCCTGCATCATCAAGAACAATAGGGAAGGCTTGAAGTGAATACAATAATCTAAACGGTGTTGTAATCTATGTGAAGACACTTCTAAAATTGTCTGTAGAAATATTGAAGGCAAAAGTTCAACTTTTTCACAAGACGGATGTCTATAAACCTATTCAACGTGTGACAACTCAGCCGGTATTTCGTCGCCTACAGCCCAGCTTTACCTAGTGACCGATAGAGGCGCTGCTATCGATGTCCGCCCGTGCCGCCTAACGTCGCCATGAGCGTGATGACGTCAGGCTACGGACCGATCTCGACATTTGAATTTTTTAGCTGCCTTGATCCGTCTTTATTCACGTATATCCGCACTTTGATGTGGGACCACGTCCGCACCGAAGTTTTGGCGAAGTTCTGGTACTATCTTGCTTCCCCTGCCTCTTTCAGTTGGTGCTGATATCCTGCTGTATTCAGCACCGCGCAACCCAGCAGCAGCAGCGACAGCGGACCCAGCATGGCTGCCACTGTGTCACCAAGCAGCAGTGTTTCACAGTGTCACCGCAGGGCGGCGCTGAGGTCTGCACGTTCGTGAATGGCACGGAGGGAGTGTGTTGCGACCAGTTCTATGGAGACAGCAGGTTAGTTTTCTGTAGTGGCGCCATGTCTTGGCTGTAAAAACGGTCATCTATTTCTATCTGATAAATGGTTGTGAATGGTGTCGCGATATGCATATCAAGCTCGAGTTAGTTTCGCTGTTTAGTCGTGCACTGGAAGACCGCCAGGTTTTACCAATAACTGAGACAGCATACTGAGTATACTATCCCACCATATAACTAGGTGTGATGCCAGTAGAGTCTAGACACATGTGCCTGATAAGACAGAGTCAGAGTTCCTCCGATTAACCATGCCATGGGCCTGTGTCCCGCAGTACCGTATGTCTCCCACCAGTTCTTTGCTGGCCGCTGGACTATCTCCAGCGCTGCGTCCTAGAAGACGGCTCCGACGGCACCACCTGCGCTCCATCCCACCGTCCCCCCGCACCAGTACGCCCCCTGTCCCCGCCCGGCCAATGGGTGCTGCGGGCTCCTCTGGGCTCCTTCTCTGCCGAGGCGGCGCTCCGGCGGTCAGCCAGCGCCTCAGCGCTACTGAGCGAGCTGGAGGAGCGTCTGTCGGCGGCGGCGCGCCGGCCCGGCCCCGAGGAGGCCGACCTGACCGAGCTAACGACGGCCGCCGGCGGCGACCCGGCCGTCCAGCAGGAGGTGGGCAGGATCGGCCTGCAGCGGCTCCACACCGTCCAGGCCGTCGGCAACCAGACCTCGCTGTGAGTACGAGTCCGTGATCAATGCGCGCGCTCATGATTCCTTTGCTGACATTTGACTTACCCCGCGTTCGATGTCTCTCGGACGACGAAGATTCTACGTCGTCCGGCCAATCCCGTCCAAGGTCAGCGGAGGCTCGGTTGCGGTTATGGAACGTGATTGGCCGGACGGCATAGAATCTTCGCCGTCCGAGAGACATCGAGCGCGGGGTTATTCTGTAAATACTTCTTGACTAACCCCGCGTTCGATGTCTCTCGGACGACGAAGATTCTACGCCGTCCGGTCAATCACGCTCCATGACCGCAGCCGAGCCCCCGTTGACCTTGTACGTGATTGGCCGGACGACGTACTAGAATAGAAGATTCTGGTAGAATCTTCGCCGTCCGAGAGACATCGAACGCGGGGTAAGTCAGCGATCGGGTAGTCCAGGTTACCGAGGGGACTGGGATGCCAGGGTTTGGCGAGCCCACCAAAGCTGGACACTATATGCCCCACTCAGCTGACGTCATCTAGGCTCTAGCTGCGTGACTGATCCCACTAAGTACATACAACATTCGCGAGAGAAGTCCGCGAGAAGAAAAGAAATTCGAGCGCTGGACTACTTGAACGAACCGAACTCACACCCTTGCGTCCGATGCTCTACCACTTAGCTACATATGTACAGGTCTCGCGGGTTTTAGCGGTAGGTTTTGCACCTAGAAAATTTAGTGTACTTCAGGCTATATCTTCGTCGTCTTAAGCTTTTAAGTGTTGAAGATGCGATCGACTTGTTGGGTAACAAGCCGGCCATGATCGTGTAAAATGGCTTCATCGTAGATCAATTAGTTTCTGAGAGTTATAACCGGAAATGTAAAAGTGCAAAACCTACCGCTTAATCTCGCGAGAGCCGTTCTTGACGGACAAACGACGCTGACGCTGGTTTTCCCTGCCAACAGGTCATTAGAGAAGCTCCCCACTGGATCAGAGACCGTTGATGATGCCCAGTACCGTATTCCGGGCTGCGTGCCGGCGACTGAGACCGACTGCGACAGATCAGCGGCCGCCTACCGGACTCTCGGGGGACACTGCACGAGCCTGAAGGTAGGCTCGGCCCCAGACACCAGCTGACATGGCGAACAGTGTAATCGCAGGCATCGAAAGCAACTCCCTAAGGCATCGTAACAACTCTCAGGGTGCTTACTCCTTACGGGTCACATTGCTCACTTTTTTTCGTGGTTTATTGATAATGCCATAACTTCAGTCAAATGAATGTCTTTCCAAATATGTTGTAGAAGTTGATGGCGATTTAGACCGCAGTTCTAAGTGAGCATAAACGGTATCTTTACCTTGTTGCAAGGTCATCGGCATCACATCCCTCCAATGAATAGCTTTCTCACCATTTCCTTCTTTCACTTACTGTTAGCGTAAAGCCTAGCTGTCCGAGATATCAGTAAATCACATAAGTCGATGCGACTCAGTCCTCTAGCTGGCTAAAAAGCTCACGTGCCGTTTCCCTTCCGCAGAGTCCTCTGATGGGGCGAGCCCTTACTGGCCTGGGGCGACTCGCTAGTCCAACCTTCGGCGACCAGATTTTCTTCACCCCACGAAGTTTGGACGTCAACGGATCTCCTTTACCGGATGCCGAGAAAGCCGGGATGCCGGTGGTCCACCAGAACATCCCCGAACCACCAAATTTCTGGACCTCCACGTTCTCCGAGTACCTGAGCTTGGACCTCTCGCGTATCGCACCGTTCCGACTGCCGGACGGCCGCGAACCAGCCTGCTGCGTCGAGAACCACCCGGCTTGTCTTCCACTCCGCGTGGCCGACCGGTGCGTCAGCTTCGTGCGCGCGCTGCCGGCGCCCGAGCTGGACTGCGTGATGCGTCCGGCGGCGCCGCTGTCTGCCGCCTCCTCCTACCTGGACCTGGAGACGCTGTACGGCAGCTCCGAGGAGGCCGGCAGGCGACTGAGGACGCTGAGCGGGGGACGGCTGCGGGACGACCGTGGTCTTCTCGACGAGGTGCCCGAACTGATTGTGGACTTGGACAACCAGCTGCAGGGTTCTTCGGAAGATGTGCTGCTCCGGCGGCGCCGCTGGGCGAACGGCGCTGACCGGGAAAATGTGGCAGAGATAGCGCCAGATGCTGAGGTCCGGCTCGTCACCAGCCACTCACTTCGGCGAAAGGGAAGGCAAGGCAACGGCAACGGCAACAACGGCAACGGCAATGATGACGATGATGGAGAAAAGGGAGATAAGGGAGATAAGGGCGATCCAGGGGAAAAGGGAATGCAAGGCGAAAAGGGAGACACGGGTGAAAAAGGAATGCAAGGAGAAAAGGGCATGGATGGTGAAAAGGGTATGCAGGGTGACAAGGGAGACCCCGGCGAAAAGGGAATGAAAGGAGAGCCAGGAATGAAAGGAGAAATGGGTGAAAAGGGAATGCAGGGTGACAAGGGAGATATGGGTGAAAAAGGAATGCAGGGTGACAAGGGAGACATGGGCGACAAAGGAGATACAGGAGAAAAGGGGATGAAAGGTGAACCGGGAATGAAAGGAGACATGGGTGAAAAGGGAGAAATGGGCGAAAAGGGAGACATGGGGGAAAAGGGCATGAAGGGCGAACAGGGCATGAAAGGAGATATGGGTGAAAAAGGAATGCAAGGTGAAAAGGGTGAACAGGGGATGAAAGGAGAACCGGGCGAAAAGGGAATGCAAGGAGAAAAGGGTGACCCGGGAATGGATGGGGAAAAGGGTATGAAAGGCGAGGTGGGAGAAAAGGGCGACCAAGGCGAGATGGGGATGAAAGGCGAAACGGGCGAAAAGGGGATGAAAGGAGAAACAGGAATACAGGGAATGAAGGGTGAGCAAGGAGAGATGGGATCCAAAGGCGACAAGGGAGACCTGGGCCCGGCTGGTGCCAAGGGTGCCATGGGGAAGGCGGGAGCCATGGGGCCGATCGGCCGGCCGGGCCCTCGAGGTCCCCCCGGGCGGGTGCGAGTCGCCATCCCGAACAGGTACGGTCTGCACGAGCCGCGTCGGCTCTGGGCGCCCGAGCCGCGTTCATCGACGATCCCCCGGCCGTCCTCCAGCTCCTCACCAGATCAGCTCAACCGAGTCCTCCTGAGGGAGCACAACCGTGTGGTGGAGGCGCTGCGTCGCAACCACCCCCTCTGGGAGGACGAGCGGCTGTTCCAGACGGCACGTCGCGTGGTGATCGCTCAGTGGCAGCACATCACCTACAGAGAGTACCTGCCGCACGTCCTGGGACCCGACGTCGCAAGGGCCATCTCATTTACTCCGAACGACGAGGATGACGTCGATCCAACAGTGAGTGTCGAGTTCGCGGCGGCTGCGTTCAGGTTCTGGCAGCGACCGCGACCGGTGACAAAACGACGGGTAGCCAGCGGGATTGACAGTAGTGCAGCCTTCCTCGCCATGCTTCATGGTACAGAAGGAAATCCGGCCAACCACGAAGACAGTGCTGCCAAGGAGCTGGCCGCCGTGGAGGTACTCCGCGGAAGAGATCTGGGTCTGCCGTCCTATACGGCCATCCGTCAGCTCTGCTCCGGACAGCCAGTGGTCGGCTGGACAGATCTGGAGACCGTCTTCGAACACCGTCACCTGGAGGAACTCCGAGCGATCTACTCCAGCCCCGACGACATTGACCTCTGGGTGGGCGGGATGCTGGAGCGTCGTGCGCCCTCGGCCAAGGTGGGCCCCACCTTCCAGTGCGTGATCGCCGACCAGTTCCGGCGGCTGCGGGATGGCGACCGGCTCTTCTACGAGCGCAGCCTGAGTGGAGAACAGCTGCGGGAGGTGCGCAAGGCCAGTCTGGCGCGCCTGCTCTGTGACAACGAGGAGGGCCGTACTGCCGCGGCGCCCCTCGTGCTGGAGCCCCTCACCGAGAGGAACAAGATCACACCGTGCTCATCCAAGGCTATTCCCGAGGTTGACCTGAGCCGTTTCTAGTGTATGTGTGAGACGCATTGTTCTGCTTGTAATGCGCTCACTTGCAATTTTTTTTTCCGCAAGTGTATCAGGTTGTAAATTGGGCATCCGATGACATCTTAATGATTCCAGGATGCAACCGCTCGCTTGCTAACGCTCAAATCTCAATACCGGTTGCGATTGGCATTGTTTCACCGCCTTTTGTTTATATATTCCTATCAAGCTACAGGTAGAACGAAGGGCACACGCGACACTACTGTAACCGTCTTAATGCTGTAACTGTAATGGCATGAAACAATATAGACATTGACAAAAGCAAGAGGATTTTTTTTCAATTCCCTGCCAGATCCAGATGCCGTGGCCAGAGCGTACCTAATAGGTATCGAAGCGGGGAAGGGAAGGGCGTTTCGATGTGGACTGGAAGGGCCATGCCTCGAAACTTGCAGGCACGTAGCGTAGGCACGTAGAAAGGTCACGTAGCGCCACGAAAGAAGCACGATAAGTGTCAGAGGCAGGAGTGTCAGGCTTTGGTCAACTATTTGTGTCAAGATAAGTGCCCAAGAGACCTGTACTTTGGATGCGGTGAATACCCTTGCCCTCGCCACATCTCGAGTGGGGGTAGGGTAGGGTTGGGTGGGAGGAGGGGTGTACTCGGCCCGAGCTGTGGCAAGGGTAAGGGTATTCACCGCATCAAAACTACGGGTCACCTGGGCCCTTATGTTGAAACCAATAGTACATGAACAGTGTTAATATAGATCTAGTGAAACCCGGCATCAAAGACGGCATGGTAAATAATGCCGGTCACGTAGCTCAGTTGGTAGAGCGTTGGACCCCGCGTGGTGAGAGCGCGCGTTCTTGGTTATAAAAGTCCGGGTTCGAAGCGCGACAGACGGGCGTCGGGCGCTTGACGTTTAGGTACTTATGGCCCATAATTAAACGTCAAGCGCCCATGATTTATGGGCCTCCTGACAGGTATAGTTGCGGTTGTTGGCAGGCCGTAGCCAGGCGAAGTTAGTGAGGGGACCGGTCGTGCACGGCTATGTGCGCCTCTAACTCTAAATTCTGTCATAGAACCCCGGTATTGCGCACGGGAAGGTATAGAGGGCAGGGTCAACGCAACAAGCGACAAGCGTCGCTTAGCGGGGGCTCTGTCCTTGTGAATCCTTCCAATCAAAAGGTTGGGACTAAATTTATAAAAACAAACGTGAAACAAAAATGAGGCAACGAAGCCATGGAATGCAGGTAACAGGCCATGACATGGTAAATGGCAGGCAAGCGGAGGGCAAAGGTCATAAGGCGGTGTGTATGTTAGCGATCGAGGAAGTAAAGGATTTCTCCTAATCCCTTATTTGGCAGCAAAGCAACAAAACAACTAGTGCAGCCATATCATAAACATGGCGGCCACCATGTACGCCGGGTGCGTGAGGCGATTGTTGTTTTCTTGCAACACTCAATGTTTGAATACCGGAGCATCAGCGCACTTATCTGGTTTCAAAAGTGCTTATAGCCTGGACAAGCTATATCCGGGGTCCAATCTAAGCTTCACTGCCAGTGTTCCGGTGAGTACCTATGAGCCACTCAAAACAATCTGGTTGCGCCAAGTTTGTCTTTTGATAGCTTACAAAGGGATGTTTTGACTAATTTTGATGATTTTTGAGGTTACTGAGTTAAATGCTGTTCACACAAGCTAATAATGATTCCATGTGAATGTTCAACTGTAATTTTAATCATTATCAAAGTTATGGAGAACAGTTTCCTCCCAGCTAATGATCGGAACCATGACTCTGAAGCCCCCAGTGTTTTGCTGTGTCTGAATATGTGCATTGTCCTCATTTTCTTTTTCAGGCTCCAAGTAATGAAAATGGCTTCAGTGGCTACATTCCAATCAGTGAGTCAGTTGTTAAATGGAACTGAAGTGAAATTTGAAAGTGTAGGTATTTGGCTTAAATGTATGAGCATTATGTTTTCCACTTAAAATATTCCTCTTTCTTGATACTATTCAGGGGCATATTTGTTGTTTCATTTCTTGCATAACATTTTTGAATTCATCCTACACCTATTATCTAAAAAACAAAAAGCTAGCTTTGGGTGTCCTTGTCTGTCTGTTAATACGAATTACTTTTTCAAACTGGAAAAGTAATTCAACATCAATAGGTACACAAATCACTTAAAGTTGAAGAGATCATCATCATTATGATGAATCCTTTTCTGACACGTCATGGTTGGTTTCAGAGGAGCTGGAGATTTCCTACAGCCGAAGTGGCGGGCCGGGAGGACAGAATGTCAACAAGCTGAACACAAAAGTGGACGTCAGGTTCCATGTGGCCACCGCCTCCTGGCTGCCTCAGGAAGCCAAGGATGGGCTCCTTCAGGTGAGGGAGGTAGTATTTAATGTGCCTGGGAGCCATGAGAGTTCATTTATTGTTGCAGCTTATTGTAGTAGGTAGTGGTTCCAGTGATTAGGATGCAGCTCAAGTCACCAGATAAGAAAATTCAGATGCATATAAAACAATGTTGTATGGTGATATGGTTGGTTTCTGTTTTGTGGTTCATGGGCCTTGTTCTGCGATCCAAGTGCTAACTGGAATTTGCTTGTTATCTATGACTTGCTAGGTATATCAAGTGGGCAGGAAGCAAGAAAGGCATCAAGCTGCTTTCTTTTTGTTTCTCAGCTCGGCCACATCAGTGTAGAAGGGAAGTGGTGGATATTGATCTGGAATTACCTACCCAGGTCGTTCTTAGCATTAAAATAGACCATTTCTATTTCTGGCATCAGAGTCTATCATTGGAGTTTTAACCTCAGATGATTTTATGCCTGCCCTGAAGCCCCCAAGTCATCACTTGAAGGCCCTATTACTTCTATTACTTTCAAGATAATTTTGGCTACCAATTTTGATATATTATTGGACACACACATAATTACACACACAGTGAATATTGCCCTTCACTCTGCAGATGTTATTGAAATCAAATGAAACTACCTAACATGACATATTCTGTCCCCTGTTTGCAGAAGTACCGATCGCGTATCTCGCGTGACGGTTACCTGCTGGTACGCTCAGAACGGACTCGCTCACAGCACCTGAACATGGCTGATGCCCTGGATAGAATCAGGTGAGTCCTGACTGCACGGTACACCGCATACTGGCCGTGCTAGGTTACGCGCCTAGCTAAATAGTGCTCTATTAGTGCTGGTGTAGTGAGCTAATTGGTCAGTGCCTAGGTACATCTGTCAAATTCGATGAAAATTGACATTGATGACCTTTGGTTACATGACCTTTGACTCAATCTCAGATCAGGACTGTACTACTTTCGTTCTTGTGAATGACTGTTGTAGGCAATTCAGCATTCTTATAATAGTTTTTGACGACCTTTTGAATACCTTGTGCTGTTTTGCCATCGCAAGTGACCGGGAAGGCGAGTTAGCATGATAATGTTTTCAATTTTGTCCCAGTGCCTCATTTGACTGTCAGGTCTCCCTGTCTTTGTTAGGTATCTGGTCACTGATGTGCTGCAGAAGCCCAAGGAAGCCAGTCCAGAGAGCATCGAAAAACATCGACGGCTGTAAGTGTTACCGATTCACAATATTCTACTAGTTCATTAGTTTTCAGTGTCACCGGGCTTAATGGGTGAAATGCTAATTGTGAAGTATTTCACACTGAAGCATGGATCACTTTCAAAGGTGTTGTTTATCAGGTGAGCTGGTGATTTGGTGAGCAATATTTAATCTCACGGTCCACCAGGACCATTTCGTAAAATGCTTACCTTCCATCCATTATAATCACAATCCACAATATTCATGTATCGCACTTTTAGTGTCATTGTGAACTATTTATGCCACGTGTCGAACTGTGAGAAAGTTATGTAAAAAGTTTTCCCTCCTCTTTCCTTTCTCTATTTGTGTGCCTTGTGCTTTCGAATTCTGCTCTCTGATCCCTCTCCGCTCTCTCCTCGCTCGGTCAAAAAACTTCCTGCCAAGATTGGCTTTTATTATAAAGGGAGGAATTCAAGAGATGGAACGAAAGTGGGAGATTAGAGTGACGTTACGAATAGCATGAACTATCAAACATGGCCGAATAGTTAAATCAGGACAGAGAACATCTCTCACTCCACTTACAGCGTACACATGACACACGCACTCCCAGACACTTCTCACCTCTCACCGCTCAACAACATCCCTCACCTCACCTTCCGCTCTCTACACAACCGTCCTACACATCACTCTCACTCGCACTCCCACGTCGCTCTCACTCAACCCAACCCTCGTCCGCTCATGGCACGGCTGGGCTGGGAGTACCCAGCCGCCCGTCTCGTCTGCCGTCTCCGCCGTCCCGTCCCGTCTTCTCCACAGCGTGGCCGGCTGGGCGCCTGCCCGGCCACCCGCCTCCCGTGCTCCTCCCATGCGGCCTCTCCTCGCCGAACCTCCAGACTGACTCGTCCTCCCCGACCGGTCGGGCTGCCGCCGTGGTGGGCGCGGCCGCTGCCCCTCCGGTGGCGCTGCTGGCAGGCTGTTTCGTTGGGTCATCCACCTCGGCTCTCCCACAGTGCGTGGCCCCGTTACGGCGGCCCGGCTGGCGGCTATAGCACGCACGCACCGCTCGCTGCGGCGCTTTCGCGTGCCTGCTGGTGCGTGTCGTGCGTCGGCCGACCGGGGCCGGGTGTCCGCTGTGGTCCGAGAGAGCCGAGGCGGGCCCAGGGGCGACCTCCTTGGCCGCCTGATGGATAAGTGGTCCCACAGAACCATATTTGTAGATAATTTGCCAGCCCTCGTCGGGTTCTTTTTCACAAATCCTACCTCCACAACATTGCTGGTGGCGCCACCTGGATCTGAACGGAGCCACATTGCTTGGGCTTCGCCTCGTCCGTTCAGAGCTATGCGAAGTCCTGTTTGCCTTCGATGCGTTATTTTTGGGCCACGAGAAGTCTCCTGACTTGGATTCCTGTCCATTTGTACCAAACTTATACCGAGGCGACCCTTGTGTCACCGACCGGAGCATTTCACTCCTATCTCTTTACTCGAGTTCGCCCGTCGTACGACCTAACATGTGAACCATTCAGCCTCCTGTGATCCGAACAAGCCGTTCCTGAATCACTATGCCAAGCTGTGTGCTGTATGCTATTAACAGTAAGTAACTATGCATCTGACCATTCATATGTTAATCGATTTTTCTTCGCTTATTTTTCTTAGTTTTGCTTTATGTGATCTTGATGATCTGTGTGGATTGGTTCTGTTTACTTAACATTTTCAAGTATAATTAGGCTACTAAGTTTTCTAACAAGTTGCAAGTGAAGAGAAGGACAGGAGCTGCTCTGCTTTTTTTAATACTGGCCATCCTAGCTTATTTTTTGGCCCACTGACGTGTTCTAACTAGCTCACGTAAATTATTAACCTAACCGGGACCTGGTTCGACCTAGCTAAGTCACTACAGCTCTACGTGACCTTAACTGACCTGTCGCAGCCTATGTCACTACAGCTGTAAGTAACGTGACCTGACCTGACCCAACCAGTCACTACAACTGCAAGTGACCTGACGTGACCCAGCCTAAGTCGCTATAACTCTAACTTACGTGACCTGACTTGACCCAACCTAAGTCACTGAAACTGCAAGTGCCCTGACCTGACCCAGCCTAAGCCACCACAACTGCAAGTGAACTGACCTGACCCAGGCAAGTCGCTACAACTGAGTAACCTGACCCAACCTGACTTGCCTCCGCAGACATGAGCGAGCCACTCGGGAGCGTCTAAGAGAGAAACGGCATCGGTCCGCCTTGAAACGACAGAATACGGTTGACTTTTAGCGTACCCGGTACAAGCTTGCCCGAAGAGGTCCTCATTGCGAAGGTGTGTTAAGAACTGTGGTTGAGTGTGCGAGAGTGTGACCTCGAAGCGAGCGTTGAATGAAGTGAAGAAGTGCGAGATAGACTTTACGTGGTGACGAAGCCTGGATGAGTAAGCATGATTCAATAGTCTGTGTTGACTTGGCGATGTCATCTGTTTGTGGAAAATATCAGTATCTTGGTGCGAAAGTCTGACGTGGTCTGGTCATCCCCTGCATTCAAAGACGCACTGGCAACAACACAGCATGTATTCAGGCGACGTATTGGGGTAATACCCACGCCACCACGGACACTTTGGTGCAATACTGGTGGATCGCTCCATAGGGAACGGTTAACACTTCATCCAGACACGCCCCGACACACCTTAACACTCTCACATTGGAACAGTGAGAAGCTCGTGCAACCCCATTTCTCGTCCACATAATCCCGCTTCACACGCCCCGCGCAGCCCTGTTCCATGCTGGGATTTCTGGTATAGCAGACAGAGCCACATCATGTGGATATCACTGTGGTAGCTGCTGTAGTATCTACCATGCGGCTGCCACTGCTTGCCACAAAGGCGAACACAAAGACAAATTTTTTATAAACACTGCCGCTATTGGATATGTATCTGAGGCTTACAGCCATGGCACATTGCTAGGAAAATGTTGGCAGAATTTCCTCATTTTAGCCCGGTGAGGTTCGACACTGTTGTTAACGTTGAAGTGAACTTTTAAGTTGGAAGTAATGACACATATTTGAGCATATAGCGAGTTTAACCGCTGACTATTATCTATTTTATATATTCTCTATTTCTATATTTTCCGATTGTCTGTATTGAAATAACACTCTTGTCAATTCCAAGAGCCACCGACTGACTTGGTTGGGACAACGGAACATGCACTGAACTCTGAAGCCAGAACGCCCTCATTTCTGAGACGGTGGCCTGTTCAATTTCCAATGTCCAGACACCGGATATGGAACCGCCACCGCCCGCCTAGGTCTAGTTCAGGAGACGGAAATGCATCAACAGAGCGATCGCGTTACATCGCGGAACATCCACTGCTGCGACAAACTACCATAGGAAGACTTCGTGTTTCCATTCCACTCTCACCTTACTTTGGTCAGAGCTGACGACATGCAATTCTTTACAGCGCTGGTATTTTAAACGAACCTCTTTAGCATGCATCTTTTCTCGAACCAATATTCGTGCTCAGAGAGCGATATGCCAAACGGTCTCTGCATGAATGCCGGATTGTCGACTGCTAACTACGTTTTACTCGCTTCTTTAAAGGGACACTCCCACCTTAACATTAGTTTTGAGTTGAGATAGCCAAATTGGTGGCCATAGCCTGCAAATACCGGTTTGGGCACTCACAACATCGAAAAATGCTTTAATTCGAAGATATGGAATTTCAAACTTGCAGTTTTCGGATTCTAAGGGGCTAATGCATTGGAATGCCCCCTTAGAATTTGTGACGTCAGCGGAGATCTAACGATTTTTGAATCTTAGACTAAAACCATCGTTAACACGTGGTGGTATACGCTGCTTTGCGCGCAACGTCTGCCGCACTTTAAGGCTGCCAAATTATTGCTTCCAAATAAAGTCGCTAGTAACAGGGGAGATCCCAAAAAGTAAACAAAAGTAAAAGCCTAATATCTTGAAAACCAGTGAATATTTTTCGGTGAAATTTGGTAGATATTCGTTTTCGCTCTTTCTGAACCAAGGGACATCACTTTCATGCCAATTCATTAACTTTTTTGAAGGTGGGAGGGTCCCTTTAAATATTGTCGCTGGTGAGCTAAACCGCTCATAGGTTTCTAGTTTTCAGCTCGTAATTCTAAACCGTATGAACTACCGATATTGAATGGTAACAGTGTTATGGCAGCTCTGGTTATGAGCGGTCACAGAATAGCAGCAGTGACAACCTCACCGATCACTTCACTGTCGGCGATGCTTCTAAAATCGTACAGCACATCACGTCCATAGCCGAACCATCGACCCACATTGGCCCCCGTCGCGATATGCTTAGCGGGAGCTCCGCATATGCCAGCGTCCCACATCGCTCGATCAGCGGGACAGTGACCGAGCCTCCTGAAAGACCGATACGCGGCGACCCTGGCCCCTAGAAGTGGTGAGCCTCACCAGAACTACCCCCTAGACAGTCTCTATAGTATCCGAGACGAAGCCTCGCTGACTACACTTGGCTATGCTGGCGTTTCATTGACTGGTAGCGCTTATTCCAAGATCCTACCTGGTCCCGAAATGCCTCTGTACCGATACGAAAGCGCCAGTACTGTCCTATAATCCAGTAGTGGACACACTGCTTTCCCAGAATGCGACACACCTTTACACATCACACCTGGCATGAACAGCAAACATACCTACTGACCCATTGAACACACGCACCCGACGAGCAGACAAACATACAAACGGGTACATCTGCAAACAGCCCAACAAGGAGGGGTCGTAATAACACCAAAGCGTGCCCGCACGGACGATAGACAAGAGGGAGCTTGGTCCTGACTACGATTCTTTCGGCCTGAGCTTGACTTGACCTGAAGTCGGTCCATGATTAAACCTGGGCAACGTCTCAAGTTTAGGCTTAGACCGGTACCTGACTTGGCCTGGGGACCAGCCCTCGGCTAGTTCTTGACTTCACATGGAACCCATACATTCCACAATCCACAGGGCTGATTGACTCGACATGAATACCATTTCAGACCTGGCTCAAGGTCACAGATCTGGCCTAAAAAAAAAACTCCTGATAAGACATCCACCCAATTCCAGGCCCTGCCTGAGGACCGTCCAAGGCCCAACCAAACTCCTAAGGACTCTCTTATTCGACTTAATGGTGACTTCAGACTAGCAAGTCGTTATAGATCACCGTATCGGCTACATCGTTGGCGTCCAGACACTTCTGCACCACCTGAAAACACAGCGACAGTCGGTCAATCAGCGAGCTTTGGTTGAGTGGTCAGCCGACGGCTAGCACCATGATGCCTCCTACTCATACCCATTCACCGTCAACGTCTTTAACCCTCTCTTGACTTGACCATTAGCATGTTACACGACCAAGCACGACCAGCTCATCTCATGAAACCCCACACAACATTTTTCTTGACTTGTGTTCACTGGCATCTCCCTTGACGTGACCTAAAATAATCTCCCTAACATGACGTGACCTAGAACGATATGCATTCAGTAACCTAACCGATCCACAAGCTCGACCCGTCTTTGCGTCACGACGTTTAGTTTACCTGCAGTATTATGCCAACTCTCCTATCCACTGCCACCAGATGCTTCTCCAATAGAATGGGCGCTAGTGGGTCACGTGACAGTGACTCTCGTAGCCTGTCCGACAGCTTACGGCCCGTGTGGTACCTGGAAACAGGTCACGTGATGCATCATGTGAGGTGCGGGCTAGACACGGATCTAGACAGACGATATGTTGCCATGAGGTGTGATTGAGATGTGGAAGATCCGAGGAATGCGGATCACGTGCTGGTTCGATACGTGCGAGATGAAACGCGGGGATCGGTTGAAATGCGAGTACGATACGATATATTTCACGCCTATGGGATAGCTGGAAATGACTCGTGGATCTGGAGTGTGTGGACGAATTGAAATTACGGATGAACCCGGTGAAATGAATGAATAAAAATATGTTTCGTTTGAGCAATATGGGTGGTAATTAGGTGTGGGTAACTTCATCTCATCTAGTTACAGGTCAAGAACGTGCCTCCTAGATTTACCTCAAAACCTCCAACCACCAACCATTTTAAATGCTCTCGAAACGTCCGTCCGTTAGACTCCTTCCCATTCGATGCAGGCCGGCCTTCTGACAGCCGTAACTCATCTCCGCCTGATCAAAGCCTCGATTTCTATCCAATCCAGGGCAGTCGCGCGAATAAGTAAGAACGATCTACGGGCCATTTTCGCCACAATTATGTCTGATCTGGCGGCGTTTTGTTGCCGCTGAGTCTGATCTATATCCAATTGGACGAGGCACGCGCGAGAGCCGGTACAGTTGGGTCGAATGATGGCATTCCTCACTCCTCGGACAAATTGAGTTGCGAGTTATTACGCCTGGTCACCGTGCCAACTTCCACTAATATGTAGGATAACTTTATATAATGTGTGTGTCCGTTGGTATTTGATGACGGCGGGCCTGAGGGAGACTGTAGAAAACTTGAAGAGAAGAGCTGAGTGAAATGAAGGCATGGAATAGGTGGGCTTTGGGAAAGGGGCCAAGAGTAATTAGCTATTGAGAAATGAAGGAGGCTAAGCAATAAGCATGGGCCGTGATGACAAGAAGTATCAGGGACAAGGGGATTAGACACTGGAGATTGAAAAAGGGATCCGGGTGAGGCTAGGACTAGATATGAATGTGGGAAAGCCTGTGTACGGAGCAAGGAACTCGAAGATGATTGATAACTGAATTATTTAGGAGTCCGGAGGAGGGTATGAGGATTGCTTAGCGGAGCTGACGGATGGTACACTCACCCGTAGAGCGTCCGCAGCGTTGACGCCCTGATGAGGCAGCACTGGTAGAGTGGCGCCAGGATGCTCAGCTCGTCTTTCTGCGACTTCCCGAACCCTCTGTGGACCAGCAAGTATGGTTACCGTTTGAGGAAGCACGTTGGGCGCAAAGCCGGATCCCTTATCACTGCAAAATGATGTCGAATTATTACTGCCGGTGTTTCCGATTAGTGTGTTGAAGAACATCTAAGAACCTATACTGCACTTATATAATTACATAGTTGCACTAGGAAAATGTTTTGTTTTTCCGAAATAGGAAATTGTTACGTATTTCCGAAGCGGAGGAAGCATGAATGACCGTGGAAACCCCTCCGGGAAATCTTGAGCTTGCAAACCTGCCAGGTATTCTTGCACTGACCGCAACTCAACCTCGCGTACCACCGTTTCTCTCCTTACAAGCTGACCCACCTGCCATGATCGAGATGCAGCAGGAATGTCTCGTTCCCGAAGATCTCGAACGTCTCGTAGTGGTGTCTGTCCATGTTTCCCATCAGGAAGTCCAGCACGGCCATGTCCATAATGTCGTACAGACGTCGGCCCTTGTCGTACGGAGGAATCTCTTGCACCATTTCGCAGTAGTTCTCGTCTGACGATAGAGGACGTAACGACGTTTATAGGTGTCTTAGGTCGTACTGACGTGCGAGCAAGAATAGACAATCCGCCTGCGTCGCAGTGTTATGCCGCCTGCGTTTGATTGTATCTACAATTGTCAATAATCACTTCCTGTCAGGGAACAACGCAATACAGTTGAGATGTGCTGACAACTGTCGTCCTGCTTACGAGTAGAAGGTCGCACCAGATAGTGGAATTGAGTCTGCTAAGCTTTCTGCGAGAGATTAAATTTGAGCGCCACGGGCTATATTCCGCTAAATAGGTGACTTTCTTGATGTGTGTTATATGTAGGAGGGCTAAGGCAATCCTAGCAGAAGACTCGCGGCTAATGGAATGAAAAGGCTGCTGGGCAAACTGAGACACTTTCGGTGACAATTATTTTGTGACTATGGACATCGTCGATGCTACGCATTTCCTCCACTTCAAGCACTCGCGACGTGGCTGTCAGCAGCAGTATCGTGTCAGCATCTATGGAGAACACACTCCCAGCGGGCCATGTCATGTATGCGCTTGTCACTCCGTCACCAAAAGGCGTAGTAACGTTATTCAGCGGCATGAACCGTGCAATCTTGCCAAACAAACTCGCTCTGCGTGCCACCGTATGCATCACAGTCGCCCAAGCAAAAGGCGTGGTGTACTGGCGAGCAATGCTGCTTGATACCTTCCTAGCTTGTGATTCAAGGTTCGTTAGGGTTGGTATTTACATCAGGTAACTTAGCGCTCTCACTCACCCTCCTCCCACGTTGCTTTCCTGCGCTTGTGGTAGGCCCTCTTCCACGGATGCCTCCACGTCTTTCGTTCGGCGTCGTCCGAGTGCGGCAGCAGCGCGGCGAAGCTGCCCTCCAGCATGTCCGGGTTCCCGCAGATCGCGTGGCCCGTGTCACAGTAGTAACTGTGGGGAAGATGAAGGAGGTCAGATCACAATAAATAGGGATTGAAGAGACGTTTGTGAGAGACTAGCTGGCGTGGCCCGTGTCGAAGTAGTAACTTAGGGGAAACGCGGGAAGGGGTCAGCTAACGGTCGTAACTGATAAAAAAAATGGGGGAATAAGGAGGGCAGATGGGTGGTCCGTGTCGTGTAGTAGTGGCTGAGGGGAAGCGAAGGAAGGGTTCAGCTCGCAGGTGGTGATTAGGGGGATATTTAGGCGAGGGGCTAGATGGGATAGGTCGTGCCACAGAAGTAACTAGGGAATGCGGAAGAAGGGAGCTATGGAGAGTGGAGCGGATACAGGGGGAGCCCCCTCCCCCAAATGATATGGTCTGCATCGTAGTGCTTACTAATTAGCAACTTGATGAAAGGGGTCGCACGGGAAAATACGTCTGAAAATCAGGGAGGGCGCCAGATTATGAAGAGTGACAGCAAAAATTTCCTTTGTGTAATTTGCACTAGTTCACCAAGCGTGAATCCTGCAGCAGCAGTCACGGAACCAAGCACAAAGCGCAATGTCATGTCAACTGATCTGATTGGCCATGGCTTTCAACGGTTCGTGTGTACCCTCCCATCCGGTGGAACTTTGGTGTGACACCCGTCACCCTACTAATGGCATGCACATTGCACCTCCCTTTTTCCGTTCTACCCTGTCCTCTCCTCACCCTGTTCCAATCTGTCACGGATTGCACAGTGCAGTCGTAATAGCCATTCGCCCAGTTGTATCAAATTGATAAACGTGGCACAAATCCAAGTGTGAACTGTCGCGGGTGCGGGCTCTCCTGTATGGGCCATACACCAGCCACATTGCACATATACATTACACACCCAAATCGACCTCGTGGGGACCTTGCATGCGTCCCCTGGGGCGGATGTTATAACGATTATTGTCGCTTGCGTTCCCGGCGTTTGGTTCAGTTCCCCGTCCCCCACTGATGTTGTGTCCCGCGGGATCGATAACTGGTTGACCAATGCTCCTGAGCCCCCAGAATGGTCCTTTTGACGCCCACAGCCCCAGCTAGGACGGAAAACATACGAGTGTGTTCGACTGGACCGGTAATTCGTCGGCTAATGTTACTGTATTCTTGGGACCGGTTTTTTAGACAGACCACTTTGAATTAGTGTTCATTTTCCTTTTCCGCTTGTGACCTACGGCGCGGGTGTCAAGTACTTCACTAAACGCCGTACAATATCGGTGTGGGCGGTAGCTATCTGGTGTCTAGACCTACGTCCGGGAGTCATTGCGATACGCCATACTGAACCTTGCCACATCTGATAGGCGGCCACCACACTCGAGAGACTCGCACATGAAACGCATAAGGATGTTGTCTAAGGATCGGCTCCTTAGACCACATCCTTATGCGTTTAATGTGTGTGTGGTCTAAGGATCGGCACACACCGTTCCGTGCTTCTATCCTCAGGATACTGAAATCCTTCTCCTCCACGCCGCAACCCCCCTCCGGGCTGGACAGGCAACTTTATCTCATGCGGGCTGCTCCCTTGGAGCGGCACCGCTGCTCCCGAGGGAGCGCACCCCGTAGCCGGGTGCAGTGAGTGCCTTGGGGATGGGTGGCCTGTCCTCTGGACGGGCTCAGCCCCGGCGACTCACTAGGGTGCCTACCCAGACCAATGTCTCCCCCTATATCCTATCATCCTCCCGGCTCTGAAATGGTCCCATTGGACCGAAAGGGCCTAACCCAACAAAACTTAAACTTAAACGGATCGGCTCGTCCTTGAGACAGTCATCTGGCGCCTCTGGCTTTATCATTACAGCTTGTGTGAATAAGATAGTGCAGCCAGTGCAGCTATGGCTGGGGCTTAGCGACCGTGATCTGCAAGCGTGCGTGAAATGCTTGCACAAAACAGAGCTCGATAGGTGCTACCAACAAAGTACTCGCACGCTTTTTGATAAAGATATCAAATGACAAATCTACCATTCTCGGGGCGGGGCAGGATCCCGTGGTGCTTCCACTAGAGTCTAGAGGTTTGAGCCTTTGTTGCGTTGTGCGGTTCAGGAGTGACATGTGATACATGATTGATATGTGTTTGCATATGCGTACATGAACGAAATTTAATAAATGTAATGTAAAAAATCGATCATTCCCAATACTGCCGACAGCAACGTATGGCTCCAAAGGAACGCTTCCTCCCCCATGCTCCACTGCATTCTGCTGTGGCCCATTGCAATGGGCCGTTCGGGGAGATTGTTCATTCGGCACCGGACGCAGCCTGTTTTCGAGTGGCTCGACAACCGTAGTTGATCGGCACTGCCGGCGAACGGAGTGACTCACCTCATTTCCTGAAGAGTTCCTCTAATCAACACCGCTATTTTCCATTTATGACAGAAGAAATGTACCTATACTGTATAGTGGTCCCAGCGACGACCAGTTAGCGTGAATAGGAACTGACAGGAACTGCTGAATCTAGGCTGTCGTCAAGTCCCGGACATAATTGTTTTTATGCAATTTCGCCATTGATGTCGGTATCTATGCATTTCTTGGAATGGGTTCATTGACAATAATAACAAATTGTCGTTTAGTACTGTGGGTTGTATCTATGGTCAAATTAAGATAAAAATAGTAAAGGAACCGGCGAGTATTTTGCGTCATTCTTTACGACGTAGCGCGTTGGTAAGGTATTTCTCGGATACAGACCTCCGTTTCCGACGAGTTAACTAACCTGCATTTTCCGTGGAAGCACAGGTTATCCGCGGGCGAGATGAAGAACGTCTTGAGCAGCTTGCCCGTGGCCTTGGCGTACAGATCGGTGGTAATATTCATCAGACGCCCGATCACAGGAGGCGCGCGACGGAACCCCAGTATCCTGGGGCACAATGGGCGTACTCGTCAGTAGGTAGAGCGATAGGCGTTATCACAAGTGTATTCGCGGCCATTGGGGCGACGAAAGAAAAGAGGAGAACAACTGGCCCCAGGAACTTTAAATTATCAGTTAGCATGCATCTTTTCCTTGATATGTAGATAATTTACCATCAATTGTTAGAGAAAATTGCATATAAAATCTTCCATTTATGCTTTTTTCATCGTTTGCATAATATGTTCTTTTACTAAGCTAGAGACACTAATTAGAAATAGTTCCCGCATCATCGTCAAGAACAATAGGAAAGGCTTGAAGTGAATACAATAATCTAAATGGTTTTGTAATCTAGGTATGTGAAGACACTTCTAAAATTGCCTGTAGAAATATTGAAGGCAAAAGTTCAACTTTTTCACAAGACGGATGTCTATAAACTTATTCAACATGTGACAACTCAGCCGGTATTTCGTCCCCTACAGCCAAGCTTTCCCTAGTGACCGATAGAGGCGCTGCTATCGATGTCCGCCCGTGCCGCCTAACGGTTGGGTGGGAATGCAAGGGACTGGAGTAAGGGGCGAGGGGTCTCTAGGGTAGGGAGGAATTACAAATTATTATGCGGTCGTATATGTTACAAGATGGAATAGATTGACGATGGTTCAATGTAAAATATTCTTACCACAGTATAATCTCGGCATTTAACTGACTGAATGCCTCGATTTATAATCGTACCTAACCTTGCAAATTATGTCTAACCTTGCAAATTACATACCTATTTAGCCAAGGCATGTCGCGCTATCAAGACATAAAGTTGGGTGGAGTAATGCTGTTCAGTTGTTCATCGCTCGCCTCATGTAATGCTCTCTCAGCCTATGGTCTGCAGGAACCGTAGCTAACACAATAACGCAATCACGGAAAAATTGATGTAACGGAAGTTGGCACAGATTCAGCACAGGTTCAGCACAGCACAGATTCGGTAGGGGGAAAAAAGGCCCCGGTAGAGGGAAACCTTTATGACCCGTTTTCCCCTAGAAATGACGTCACAAGGAGGTAAAAATGGGTATCAATCGAAAGCTCTCGTTTACCCAGACACAGTCCTGCAGTAAAATTTCACTTTTTCCCCATAGGAAAGTTTGTACGGGAAAATCAAAATTTTGGGTCAATGGGGGGTCCCCCCCGATTTCGTTCAAAATCGGCACACAGGTGCCCCACCACCAGCCGAGAAACTTTCCCCAAAACGGTCCCCGTTGCATTGACGTTTAAGGCCCGTAAAGCCCCCTAGACTCGTAAAATATCCGTAAAATCGCCTTTGTACGGACAAAAAAGTGGTGCTATGGTAAAAATGGGTATCAATCGAAAGCTCTCGTTTACCCAGACACAGTCCTGCAGGAAAATTTCACTTTTTCCCCATAGGAAAGTTTGTACGGGAAAATCAAAATTTTGGGTCAATGGGGGGTCCCCCCCGATTTCGTTCAAAATCGGCACACAGGTGCCCCACCACCAGCCGAGAAACTTTCCCCAAAACGGTCCCCGTTGCATTGACGTTTAAGGCCCGTAAAGCCCCCTAGACTCGTAAAATATCCGTAAAATCGCCTTTGTACGGACAAAAAAGTGGTGCTATGGTAAAAATGGGTATCAATCGAAAGCTCTCGTTTACCCAGACACAGTCCTGCAGGAAAATTTCACTTTTTCCCCATAGGAAAGTTTGTACGGGAAAATCAAAATTTTGGGTCAATGGGGGGTCCCCCCCGATTTCGTTCAAAATCGGCACACAGGTGCCCCACCACCAGCCGAGAAACTTTCCCCAAAACGGTCCCCGTTGCATTGACGTTTAAGGCCCGTAAAGCCCCCTAGACTCGTAAAATATCCGTAAAATCGCCTTTGTACGGACAAAAAAGTGGTGCTATGGTAAAAATGGGTATCAATCGAAAGCTCTCGTTTACCCAGACACAGTCCTGCAGGAAAATTTCACTTTTTCCCCATAGGAAAGTTTGTACGGGAAAATCAAAATTTTGGGTCAATGGGGGGTCCCCCCCGATTTCGTTCAAAATCGGCACACAGGTGCCCCACCACCAGCCGAGAAACTTTCCCCAAAACGGTCCCCGTTGCATTGACGTTTAAGGCCCGTAAAGCCCCCTAGACTCGTAAAATATCCGTAAAATCGCCTTTGTACGGACAAAAAAGTGGTGCTATGGTAAAAATGGGTATCAATCGAAAGCTCTCGTTTACCCAGACACAGTCCTGCAGGAAAATTTCACTTTTTCCCCATAGGAAAGTTTGTACGGGAAAATCAAAATTTTGGGTCAATGGGGGGTCCCCCCCGATTTCGTTCAAAATCGGCACACAGGTGCCCCACCACCAGCCGAGAAACTTTCCCCAAAACGGTCCCCGTTGCATTGACGTTTAAGGCCCGTAAAGCCCCCTAGACTCGTAAAATATCCGTAAAATCGCCTTTGTACGGACAAAAAAGTGGTGCTATGGTAAAAATGGGTATCAATCGAAAGCTCTCGTTTACCCAGACACAGTCCTGCAGGAAAATTTCACTTTTTCCCCATAGGAAAGTTTGTACGGGAAAATCAAAATTTTGGGTCAATGGGGGGTCCCCCCCGATTTCGTTCAAAATCGGCACACAGGTGCCCCACCACCAGCCGAGAAACTTTCCCCAAAACGGTCCCCGTTGCATTGACGTTTAAGGCCCGTAAAGCCCCCTAGACTCTTAAAATATCCGTAAAATCGCCTTTGTACGGACAAAAAAGTGGTGCTATGGTAAAAATGGGTATCAATCGAAAGCTCTCGTTTACCCAGACACAGTCCTGCAGGAAAATTTCACTTTTTCCCCATAGGAAAGTTTGTACGGGAAAATCAAAATTTTGGGTCAATGGGGGGTCCCCCCCGATTTCGTTCAAAATCGGCACACAGGTGCCCCACCACCAGCCGAGAAACTTTCCCCAAAACGGTCCCCGTTGCATTGACGTTTAAGGCCCGTAAAGCCCCCTAGACTCGTAAAATATCCGTAAAATCGCCTTTGTACGGACAAAAAAGTGGTGCTATGGTAAAAATGGGTATCAATCGAAAGCTCTCGTTTACCCAGACACAGTCCTGCAGGAAAATTTCACTTTTTCCCCATAGGAAAGTTTGTACGGGAAAATCAAAATTTTGGGTCAATGGGGGGTCCCCCCCGATTTCGTTCAAAATCGGCACACAGGTGCCCCACCACTAGCCGAGAAACTTTCCCCAAAACGGTCCCCGTTGCATTGACGTTTAAGGCCCGTAAAGCCCCCTAGACTCGTAAAATATCCGTAAAATCGCCTTTGTACGGACAAAAAAGTGGTGCTATGGTAAAAATGGGTATCAATCGAAAGCTCTCGTTTACCCAGACACAGTCCTGCAGGAAAATTTCACTTTTTCCCCATAGGAAAGTTTGTACGGGAAAATCAAAATTTTGGGTCAATGGGGGGTCCCCCCCGATTTCGTTCAAAATCGGCACACAGGTGCCCCACCACCAGCCGAGAAACTTTCCCCAAAACGGTCCCCGTTGCATTGACGTTTAAGGCCCGTAAAGCCCCCTAGACTCTTAAAATATCCGTAAAATCGCCTTTGTACGGACAAAAAAGTGGTGCTATGGTAAAAATGGGTATCAATCGAAAGCTCTCGTTTACCCAGACACAGTCCTGCAGGAAAATTTCACTTTTTCCCCATAGGAAAGTTTGTACGGGAAAATCAAAATTTTGGGTCAATGGGGGGTCCCCCCCGATTTCGTTCAAAATCGGCACACAGGTGCCCCACCACCAGCCGAGAAACTTTCCCCAAAACGGTCCCCGTTGCATTGACGTTTAAGGCCCGTAAAGCCCCCTAGACTCGTAAAATATCCGTAAAATCGCCTTTGTACGGACAAAAAAGTGGTGCTATGGTAAAAATGGGTATCAATCGAAAGCTCTCGTTTACCCAGACACAGTCCTGCAGGAAAATTTCACTTTTTCCCCATAGGAAAGTTTGTACGGGAAAATCAAAATTTTGGGTCAATGGGGGGTCCCCCCCGATTTCGTTCAAAATCGGCACACAGGTGCCCCACCACCAGCCGAGAAACTTTCCCCAAAACGGTCCCCGTTGCATTGACGTTTAAGGCCCGTAAAGCCCCCTAGACTCGTAAAATATCCGTAAAATCGCCTTTGTACGGACAAAAAAGTGGTGCTATGGTAAAAATGGGTATCAATCGAAAGCTGTCGTTTACCCAGACACAGTCCTGCAGGAAAATTTCACTTTTTCCCCATAGGAAAGTTTGTACGGGAAAATCAAAATTTTGGGTCAATGGGGGGTCCCCCCCGATTTCGTTCAAAATCGGCACACAGGTGCCCCACCACCAGCCGAGAAACTTTCCCCAAAACGGTCCCCGTTGCATTGACGTTTAAGGCCCGTAAAGCCCCCTAGACTCGTAAAATATCCGTAAAATCGCCTTTGTACGGACAAAAAAGTGGTGCTATGGTAAAAATGGGTATCAATCGAAAGCTCTCGTTTACCCAGACACAGTCCTGCAGTAAAATTTCACTTTTTCCCCATAGGAAAGTTTGTACGGGAAAATCAAAATTTTGGGTCAATGGGGGGTCCCCCCCGATTTCGTTCAAAATCGGCACACAGGTGCCCCACCACCAGCCGAGAAACTTTCCCCAAAACGGTCCCCGTTGCATTGACGTTTAAGGCCCGTAAAGCCCCCTAGACTCGTAAAATATCCGTAAAATCGCCTTTGTACGGACAAAAAAGTGGTGCTATGGTAAAAATGGGTATCAATCGAAAGCTCTCGTTTACCCAGACACAGTCCTGCAGGAAAATTCCACTTTTTTCCCATAGGAAAGTTTTTACGGGAAAATCAAAATTTTGGGTCAATGGGGGGTCCCCCCCGATTTCGTTCAAAATCGGCACACAGGTGCCCCACCACCAGCCGAGAAACTTTCCCCAAAACGGTCCCCGTTGCATTGACGTTTAAGGCCCTTAAAGCCCCGTAAACTCGTAAAAAATCCGTAAATTCGCCCTTGTACGGCCAAAAACGGGGCGCTAGGGTAAAAATGGGTATCAATCGAAAGCTCTCGTTTACCCAGACACAGTACTGCAGGAAAATTTCACTTTTTCTCCATAGGAAAGTTTTTACGGGAAAATCAAAATTTCGGGTCAATGGGGGGTCCCCCCGATTTCGTTCAAAATCGGCACACAGGTGTCCCACCACCTGCCAAGAAACTTTCCCCAAAACGGTCCCCGTTGCATTGACGTTTAAGGCCCGTAAAGCCCCCTAGACTCGTAAAATATCCGTAAAATCGCCTTTGTACGGACAAAAAAGTGGTGCTATGGTAAAAATGGGTATCAATCGAAAGCTCTCGTTTACCCAGACACAGTCCTGCAGGAAAATTCCACTTTTTTCTCATAGGAAAGTTTGTACGGGAAAATCAAAATTTTGGGTCAATGGGGGGTCCCCCCCGATTTCGTTCAAAATCGGCACACAGGTGCCCCACCACCAGCCGAGAAACTTTCCCCAAAACGGTCCCCGTTGCATTGACGTTTAAGGCCCTTAAAGCCCCGTAAACTCGTAAAAAATCCGTAAATTCGCCCTTGTACGGCCAAAAACGGGGCGCTAGGGTAAAAATGGGTATCAATCGAAAGCTCTCGTTTACCCAGATACCCATTTTTACCATAGCACCACTTTTTTGTCCGTACAAAGGCGATTTTACGGATATTTTACGAGTCTAGGGGGCTTTACGGGCCTTAAACGTCAATGCAACGGGGACCGTTTTGGGGAAAGTTTCTCGGCTGGTGGTGGGGCACCTGTGTGCCGATTTTGAACGAAATCGGGGGGACCCCCCCATTGACCCGAAATTTTGATTTTCCCGTAAAAACTTTCCTATGGGGAAAAAGTGAAATTTTCCTGCAGGACTGTGTCTGGGTAAACGAGAGCTTTCGATTGATACCCATTTTTACCCTAGCGCCCCGTTTTTGGCCGTACAAGGGCGAATTTACGGATTTTTTACGAGTTTACGGGGCTTTAAGGGCCTTAAACGTCAATGCAACGGGGACCGTTTTGGGGAAAGTTTCTCGGCTGGTGGTGGGGCACCTGTGTGCCGATTTTGAACGAAATCGGGGGGGACCCCCCATTGACCCAAAATTTTGATTTTCCCGTAAAAACTTTCCTATGGGGAAAAAGTGGAATTTTCCTGCAGGACTGTGTCTGGGTAAACGAGAGCTTTCGATTGATACCCATTTTTACCCTAGCGCCCCGTTTTTGGCCGTACAAGGGCGAATTTACGGATTTTTTACGAGTTTACGGGGCTTTAAGGGCCTTAAACGTCAATGCAACGAAGACCGTTTTGGGGAAAGTTTCTCGGCTGGTGGTGGGGCACCTGTGTGCCGATTTTGAACGAAATCGGGGGGACCCCCCATTGACCCGAAATTTTGATTTTCCCGTAAAAACTTTCCTATGGGGAAAAAGTGGAATTTTCCTGCAGGACTGTATCTGGGTAAACGAGAGCTTTCGATTGATACCCATTTTTACCATAGCACCACTTTTTTGTCCGTACAAAGGTGATTTTACTGATATTTTACGAGTCTAGGGGGCTTTACGGGCCTTAAACGTCAATGCAACGGGGACCGTTTTGGGGAAAGTTTCTCGGCTGGTGGTGGGGCACCTGTGTGCCGATTTTGAACGAAATCGGGGGGACCCCCCATTGACCCAAATTTTTGATTTTCCCGTAAAAACTTTCCTATGGGGGAAAAGTGAAATTTTCCTGCAGGACTGTGTCTGGGTAAACGAGAGCTTTCGATTGATACCCATTTTTACCCTAGCGCCCCGTTTTTGGCCGTACAAGGGCGAATTTACGGATTTTTTACGAGTTTATGGGGCTTTAAGGGCCTTAAACGTCAATGCAACGGGGACCGTTTTGGGGAAAGTTTCTCGGCTGGTGGTGGGGCACCTGTGTGCCGATTTTGAACGAAATCGGGGGGGACCCCCCATTGACCCAAAATTTTGATTTTCCCGTAAAAACTTTCCTATGGGAAAAAAAGTGAAATTTTCCTGCAGGACTGTATCTGGGTAAACAAGAGCTTTCGATTGATACCCATTTTTACCATAGCACCACTTTTTTGTCCGTACAAAGGCGATTTTACGGATATTTTACGAGTCTAGGGGGCTTTACGGGCCTTAAACGTCAATGCAACGGGGACCGTTTTGGGGAAAGTTTCTCGGCTGGTGGTGGGGCACCTGTGTGCCGATTTTGAACGAAATCGGGGGGACCCCCCCATTGACCCAAAATTTTGATTTTCCCGTAAAAACTTTCCTATGGGGAAAAAGTGGAATTTTCTTGCAGGACTGTGTCTGGGTAAACGAGAGCTTTCGATTGATACCCATTTTTACCATAGCACCACTTTTTTGTCCGTACAAATGCGATTTTACGGATATTTTACGAGTCTAGGGGGCTTTACGGGCCTTAAACGTCAATGCAACGGAGACCGTTTTGGGGAAAGTTTCTCGGTTGGTGGTGGGGCACCTGTGTGCCGATTTTGAACGAAATCGGGGGGACCCCCCCATTGACCCAAAATTTTGATTTTCCCGTCAAAACTTTCCTACGGGGAAAAAGTGGAATTTTCCTGCAGGACTGTGTCTGGGTAAACGAGAGCTTTCGATTGATACCCATTTTTACCCTAGCGCCCCGTTTTTGGCCGTACAAGGGCGAATTTACGGATTTTTTACGAGTTTACGGGGCTTTAAGGGCCTTAAACGTCAATGCAACGGGGACCGTTTTGGGGAATGTTTCTCGGCTGGTGGTGGGGCACCTGTGTGCCGATTTTGAACGAAATCGGGGGGGACCCCCCATTGACCCAAAATTTTGATTTTCCCGTAAAAACTTTCCTATGGGGAAAAAGTGGAATTTTCTTGCAGGACTGTGTCTGGGTAAACGAGAGATTTCGATTGATACCCATTTTTACCATAGCACCACTTTTTTGTCCGTACAAAGGCGATTTTACGGATATTTTACGAGTCTAGGGGGCTTTACGGGCCTTAAACGTCAATGCAACGGGGACCGTTTTGGGGAAAGTTTCTCGGCTGGTGGTGGGGCACCTGTGTGCCGATTTTGAACGAAATCGGGGGGGACCCCCCATTGACCCAAAATTTTGATTTTCCCGTAAAAACTTTCCTATGGGGAAAAAGTGGAATTTTCCTGCAGGACTGTGTCTGGGTAAACGAGAGCTTTCGATTGATACCCATTTTTACCCTAGCGCCCCGTTTTTGGCCGTACAAGGGCGAATTCACGGATTTTTTACGAGTTTACGGGGCTTTAAGGGCCTTAAACGTCAATGCAACGGGGACCGTTTTGGGGAAAGTTTCTCGGCTGGTGGTGGGGCACCTGTGTGCCGATTTTGAACGAAATCGGGGGGGACCCCCCATTGACCCAAAATTTTGATTTTCCCGTAAAAACTTTCCTATGGGGAAAAAGTGGAATTTTCCTGCAGGACTGTATCTGGGTAAACGAGAGCTTTCGATTGATACCCATTTTTACCATAGCACCACTTTTTTGTCCGTACAAAGGTGATTTTACGGATATTTTACGAGTCTAGGGGGCTTTACGGGCCTTAAACGTCAATGCAACGGGGACCGTTTTGGGGAAAGTTTCTCGGCTGGTGGTGGGGCACCTGTGTGCCGATTTTGAACGAAATCAGGGGGGACCCCCCATTGACCCAAAATTTTGATTTTCCCGTACAAACTTTCCTATGGGGAAAAAGTGAAATTTTCTTGCAGGACTGTGTCTGGGTAAACGAGAGCTTTCGAATGATACCCATTTTTACCATAGCACCACTTTTTTGTCCGTACAAAGGCGATTTTACGGATATTTTACGAGTCTAGGGGGCTTTACGGGCCTTAAACGTCAATGCAACGGGGACTGTTTTGGGGAAAGTTTCTCGGCTGGTGGTGGGGCACCTGTGTGCCGATTTTGAACGAAATCGGGGGGGACCCCCCATTGCCCCAAAATTTTGATTTTCCCGTACAAACTTTCCTATGGGGAAAAAGTGAAATTTTCCTGCAGGACTGTGTCTGGGTAAACGAGAGCTTTCGATTGATATCCATTTTTACCATAGCACCACTTTTTTGTCCGTACAAAGGCGATTTTACGGATATTTTACGAGTCTAGGGGGCTTTACGGGCCTTAAACGTCAATGCAACGGGGACCGTTTTGGGGAAAGTTTCTCGGCTGGTGGTGGGGCACCTGTTTGCCGATTTTGAACGAAATCGGGGGGGACCCCCCATTGCCCCAAAATTTTGATTTTCCCGTACAAACTTTCCTATGAGGAAAAAGTGAAATTTTCCTGCAGGACTGTGTCTGGGTAAACGAGAGCTTTCGAATGATACCCATTTTTACCATAGCACCACTTTTTTGTCCGTACAAAGGCGATTTTACGGATATTTTACGAGTCTAGGGGGCTTTACGGGCCTTAAACGTCAATGCAACGGGGACCGTTTTGGGGAAAGTTTCTCGGCTGGTGGTGTGGCACCTGTGTGCCGATTTTGAACGAAATCGGGGGGGACCCCCCATTGCCCCAAAATTTTGATTTTCCCGTACAAACTTTCCTATGGGGAAAAAGTGAAATTTTCCTGCAGGACTGTGTCTGGGTAAATGAGAGCTTTCGATTGATACCCATTTTTACCATAGAACCACTTTTTTGTCCGTACAAAGGCGATTTTACGGATATTTTGCGAGTCTAGGGGGCTCTACGGGCCTTAAACGTCAATGCAACGGGGACCGTTTTGGGGAAAGTTTCTCGGCTGGTGGTGGGGCACCTGTGTGCCGATTTTGAACGAAATCGGGGGGGACCCCCCATTGCCCCAAAATTTTGATTTTCCCGTACAAACTTTCCTATGGGGAAAAAGTGAAATTTTCCTGCAGGACTGTGTCTGGGTAAACGAGAGCTTTCGAATGATACCCATTTTTACCATAGCACCACTTTTTTGTCCGTACAAAGGCGATTTTACGGATATTTTACGAGTCTAGGGGGCTTTACGGGCCTTAAACGTCAATGCAACGGGGACCGTTTTGGGGAAAGTTTCTCGGCTGGTGGTGGGGCACCTGTGTGCCGATTTTGAACGAAATCGGGGGGGACCCCCCATTGCCCCAAAATTTTGATTTTCCCGTACAAACTTTCCTATGGGGAAAAAGTGAAATTTTCTTGCAGGACTGTGTCTGGGTAAACGAGCGCTTTCGAATGATACCCATTTTTACCATAGCACCACTTTTTTGTCCGTACAAAGGCGATTTTACGGATATTTTACGAGTCTAGGGGGCTTTACGGGCCTTAAACGTCAATGCAACGGGGACTGTTTTGGGGAAAGTTTCTCGGCTGGTGGTGGGGCACCTGTGTGCCGATTTTGAACGAAATCGGGGGGGACCCCCCATTGCCCCAAAATTTTGATTTTCCCGTACAAACTTTCCTATGGGGAAAAAGTGGAATTTTCTTGCAGGACTGTGTCTGGGTAAACGAGAGCTTTCGATTGATACCCATTTTTACCATAGCACCACTTTTTTGTCCGTACAAATGCGATTTTACGGATATTTTACGAGTCTAGGGGGCTTTACGGGCCTTAAACGTCAATGCAACGGAGACCGTTTTGGGGAAAGTTTCTCGGTTGGTGGTGGGGCACCTGTGTGCCGATTTTGAACGAAATCGGGGGGGACCCCCCCATTGACCCAAAATTTTGATTTTCCCGTCAAAACTTTCCTACGGGGAAAAAGTGGAATTTTCCTGCAGGACTGTGTCTGGGTAAACGAGAGCTTTCGATTGATACCCATTTTTACCCTAGCGCCCCGTTTTTGGCCGTACAAGGGCGAATTTACGGATTTTTTACGAGTTTACGGGGCTTTAAGGGCCTTAAACGTCAATGCAACGGGGACCGTTTTGGGGAATGTTTCTCGGCTGGTGGTGGGGCACCTGTGTGCCGATTTTGAACGAAATCGGGGGGGACCCCCCATTGACCCAAAATTTTGATTTTCCCGTAAAAACTTTCCTATGGGGAAAAAGTGGAATTTTCTTGCAGGACTGTGTCTGGGTAAACGAGAGATTTCGATTGATACCCATTTTTACCATAGCACCACTTTTTTGTCCGTACAAAGGCGATTTTACGGATATTTTACGAGTCTAGGGGGCTTTACGGGCCTTAAACGTCAATGCAACGGGGACCGTTTTGGGGAAAGTTTCTCGGCTGGTGGTGGGGCACCTGTGTGCCGATTTTGAACGAAATCGGGGGGGACCCCCCATTGACCCAAAATTTTGATTTTCCCGTAAAAACTTTCCTATGGGGAAAAAGTGGAATTTTCCTGCAGGACTGTGTCTGGGTAAACGAGAGCTTTCGATTGATACCCATTTTTACCCTAGCGCCCCGTTTTTGGCCGTACAAGGGCGAATTCACGGATTTTTTACGAGTTTACGGGGCTTTAAGGGCCTTAAACGTCAATGCAACGGGGACCGTTTTGGGGAAAGTTTCTCGGCTGGTGGTGGGGCACCTGTGTGCCGATTTTGAACGAAATCGGGGGGGACCCCCCATTGACCCAAAATTTTGATTTTCCCGTAAAAACTTTCCTATGGGGAAAAAGTGGAATTTTCCTGCAGGACTGTATCTGGGTAAACGAGAGCTTTCGATTGATACCCATTTTTACCATAGCACCACTTTTTTGTCCGTACAAAGGTGATTTTACGGATATTTTACGAGTCTAGGGGGCTTTACGGGCCTTAAACGTCAATGCAACGGGGACCGTTTTGGGGAAAGTTTCTCGGCTGGTGGTGGGGCACCTGTGTGCCGATTTTGAACGAAATCAGGGGGGACCCCCCATTGACCCAAAATTTTGATTTTCCCGTACAAACTTTCCTATGGGGAAAAAGTGAAATTTTCTTGCAGGACTGTGTCTGGGTAAACGAGAGCTTTCGAATGATACCCATTTTTACCATAGCACCACTTTTTTGTCCGTACAAAGGCGATTTTACGGATATTTTACGAGTCTAGGGGGCTTTACGGGCCTTAAACGTCAATGCAACGGGGACTGTTTTGGGGAAAGTTTCTCGGCTGGTGGTGGGGCACCTGTGTGCCGATTTTGAACGAAATCGGGGGGGACCCCCCATTGCCCCAAAATTTTGATTTTCCCGTACAAACTTTCCTATGGGGAAAAAGTGAAATTTTCCTGCAGGACTGTGTCTGGGTAAACGAGAGCTTTCGATTGATATCCATTTTTACCATAGCACCACTTTTTTGTCCGTACAAAGGCGATTTTACGGATATTTTACGAGTCTAGGGGGCTTTACGGGCCTTAAACGTCAATGCAACGGGGACCGTTTTGGGGAAAGTTTCTCGGCTGGTGGTGGGGCACCTGTTTGCCGATTTTGAACGAAATCGGGGGGGACCCCCCATTGCCCCAAAATTTTGATTTTCCCGTACAAACTTTCCTATGAGGAAAAAGTGAAATTTTCCTGCAGGACTGTGTCTGGGTAAACGAGAGCTTTCGAATGATACCCATTTTTACCATAGCACCACTTTTTTGTCCGTACAAAGGCGATTTTACGGATATTTTACGAGTCTAGGGGGCTTTACGGGCCTTAACCCTCGCCCGCACATGGGGGGGGTGGTTGCCACCCCCCCCCCCAGGTAGTCTTTCTGCTCTGCACTCAACATTTTTAGAGCTAGAGGGCTGATTTTTCGTATAGCTGCTCCTCTATCCTTTCTTGATGTCCACTGAAAATTTCAAGTTTCTGTGATTTTTGGTTTCGGAGATATGACCTTGTTTTTCAGGTCATGTCATGACCCAAATGGCCAATTCTCAACATCTTGCGTTTGCCATGGGCCTTATGAGCTTTTGACACCCTGATTTCGGCCTTTTTTGCCTGTCTTACCTCCCACCTATCATGGAACATGTTGTTCGACGATGTACAGGGGTCAAGGTCAGGGTCAAGGTCAACCTAGGTCATCTAAGATAATTGCGTTTTAGGCAAGCTGAATTTACTTTTTTTGAAGTTTTTTGACTGCATTTATGGTAAAAGCTTCTCAGATCATGATTTCATGTAATATGGACCCAAAAACAATCGGTCACACATCAGTATACACACAGACACACACAGACATACAAACACATATAATTGACCTTGACCTAACTTGACCTGAAATGACCTCAGCAGCAAATTTCTGGTCGGGTAGTGTGACAAAGAGGTTCTAGCTGGCTTGGCACCAGAAAACAGCATCGTCATCGGTATTTGATAAGCAGCACACTTGATATCCAACGGTGACCCAAAACAGCAACATTTTTTAGTTTGACCTGACCTGGAAGGTCAATGACTGACCTGAGAAGGTAAAACTGGGTATCATTGGATTCGTCTCTTCCCAAAGAATCTTTTTGGTCTTTACTGCTAAGCTCTATCTCCAACAGGAACGAAATGGCGCGGGGGGGGTGGCAACCACCCCCCCCATGTGCGTTCTAGGATGGGAAAATGGCATGTGCGGGCGAGGGTTAAACGTCAATGCAACGGGGACCGTTTTGGGGAAAGTTTCTCGGCTGGTGGTGTGGCACCTGTGTGCCGATTTTGAACGAAATCGGGGGGGACCCCCCATTGCCCCAAAATTTTGATTTTCCCGTACAAACTTTCCTATGGGGAAAAAGTGAAATTTTCCTGCAGGACTGTGTCTGGGTAAATGAGAGCTTTCGATTGATACCCATTTTTACCATAGAACCACTTTTTTGTCCGTACAAAGGCGATTTTACGGATATTTTGCGAGTCTAGGGGGCTCTACGGGCCTTAAACGTCAATGCAACGGGGACCGTTTTGGGGAAAGTTTCTCGGCTGGTGGTGGGGCACCTGTGTGCCGATTTTGAACGAAATCGGGGGGGACCCCCCATTGCCCCAAAATTTTGATTTTCCCGTACAAACTTTCCTATGGGGAAAAAGTGAAATTTTCCTGCAGGACTGTGTCTGGGTAAAGGAGAGCTTTCGATTGATACCCATTTTTACCATAGCACTACTTTTTTGTCCGTACAAAGGCGATTTTACGGATATTTTACGAGTCTAGGGGGCTTTACGGGCCTTAGACGTCAATGCAACGGGGACCGTTTTGGGGAAAGTTTCTCGGCTGGTGGTGGGGCACCTGTGTGCCGATTTTGAACCAAATCGGGGGGGACCCCCATTGCCCCAAAATTTTGATTTTCCCGTACAAACTTTCCTATGGGGAAAAAGTGAAATTTTCCTGCAGGACTGTGTCTGGGTAAACGAGAGCTTTCGAATGATACCCATTTTTACCATAGCACCACTTTTTTGTCCGTACAAAGGCGATTTTACGGATATTTTACGAGTCTAGGGGGCTTTACGGGCCTTAAACGTCAATGCAACGGGGACCGTTTTGGGGAAAGTTTCTCGGCTGGTGGTGGGGCACCTGTGTGCCGATTTTGAACGAAATCGGGGGGGACCCCCCATTGCCCCAAAATTTTGATTTTCCCGTACAAACTTTCCTATGGGGAAAAAGTGAAATTTTCTTGCAGGACTGTGTCTGGGTAAACGAGCGCTTTCGAATGATACCCATTTTTACCATAGCACCACTTTTTTGTCCGTACAAAGGCGATTTTACGGATATTTTACGAGTCTAGGGGGCTTTACGGGCCTTAAACGTCAATGCAACGGGGACTGTTTTGGGGAAAGTTTCTCGGCTGGTGGTGGGGCACCTGTGTGCCGATTTTGAACGAAATCGGGGGGGACCCCCCATTGCCCCAAAATTTTGATTTTCCCGTACAAACTTTCCTATGGGGAAAAAGTGAAATTTTCCTGCAGGACTGTGTCTGGGTAAACGAGAGCTTTCGATTGATACCCATTTTTACCATAGCACCACTTTTTTGTCCGTACAAAGGCGATTTTACGGATATTTTACGAGTCTAGGGGGCTTTACGGGCCTTAAACGTCAATGCAACGGGGACCGTTTTGGGGAAAGTTTCTCGGCTGGTGGTGATGCACCTGTGTGCCGATTTTGAACGAAATCGGGGGGGACCCCCATTGCCCCAAAATTTTGATTTTCCCGTACAAACTTTCCTATGGGGAAAAAGTGAAATTTTCCTGCAGGACTGTGTCTGGGTAAACGAGAGCTTTCGATTGATACCCATTTTTACCCTAGCGCCCCGTTTTTGGCCGTACAAGGGCGAATTTACGGATTTTTTACGAGTTTACGGGGCTTTAAGGGCCTTAAACGTCAATGCAACGGGGACCGTTTTGGGGAAAGTTTCTCGGCTGGTGGTGGGGCACCTGTGTGCCGATTTTGAACGAAATCGGGGGGGACCCCCCATTGACCCAAAATTTTGATTTTCCCGTAAAAACTTTCCTATGGGAAAAAAGTGGAATTTTCCTGCAGGACTGTGTCTGGGTAAACGAGAGCTTTCGATTGATACCCATTTTTTCCTCTTTGTGACGTCATTTCTAGGGGAAAACGGGTCATAAAGGTTTCCCTCTACCGGGGCCTTTTTTCCCCCTACCGAATCTGTGCTGTGCTGAATCTGTGCTGAATCTGTGCCAACTTCCGTTACATCTTTGCCAGCCACAGTCCATAACGTTACAAAGGATACTGAAGAGACAACGGCTGGTGTCCACATAACAGACCGACTCTATATAAGAGACCGCGTCTCTAACGACGTGGACTAAGAAGACCGACTGGTCGGACGCGCAACCAAATTTACTTATGATTGCGATGCGATAACGATGTGATGATTCGAACCAAACGATTGTTTCAGTTTAGGCAACAGTGTTAAGAGGAAGTTACAGATCATTGATAGCACGAACCAGCTTTGCATGTTGTCACTTTTTGTAAATATCGTCTCCTTGTATTTGCATCTTTTAAACCAGTGAACACGTAACTAAAAAAACCGAAATATTTGTTTTTTTTATTTTTCACCCACCGAAAATGAAACCAAACAAAGTGAATGTCTTAACCTCTACTAAGTCTGACGAATCCCATACGGGAGCAAACGCCTTGGGCGCGGCGGGGACTGCGAGCAGGCCACTGACCACTCGACCACTACTGGACCCGGGGTGACCGGAGACTGGACCAGCGGGACCGATGGCGGAACAAGCGGGGCGAGGTTGACGGTTCTCCAAAACGCCCTCCACATCATCAACACAGTAGCGCTCCATGACCTGGCATGGCACGCAATAACGCGACCATCTCTAATCCCACGCACAGTCTGTCTCCGCTTGCTCTGTTAGCAGTATTCGGCATCTCTCGTATTCCCTATGATCCAGTCCAAAAACCACGGCACCCGGGCGTATACTGACGGGCTGAGCGGGGGTGCGCATCCGTACCCCCAGCTGGTTATGCCGAAAACCCTCGACGTGACCTCTTGTACCGAGCGGCCACCATCAGTGCCGAACCCGAGTCGCCCTGCAAAGAGGAGATATGGCTGTTGGTCGTGTGTTTGACACAGGCAAACCAAAACAGAGTCACGAACACAAGGCCCGCCATTAACAGCTATAGCGGACGACGGAAGCTGACAAAAGTCCATAATCGGCTCTTGGGAGATATTCACCCTCACATATATATTTTTCACTTTTTACAGCTTCTACTGCTGTGCAACGAAGTCTCCTATTGATCTGATCAGAATCTGATCAATGATCAGTTCCAATAACGAAATTTGCCAATGGAGGTATTTGAACAATGAACATAGCCCCCCCTCTCGTTTTTTTTTTTGCAATAGGTACCTAACCTCTAAACCGCTTGACGTATCAACGCCAAACTTTCAGTATGCTCGGCTGCATCAATTTTATACCACCTTGTGTAAAAATATGAACTTCGTAGCTACCATAGGTCGGCCGGAAATGACGTCAGAGTGACGTCATGTTCCGTGTTCGGCCGATTTCGACGCAAAACATGGAACCACAGCAATCGCTCTCAAGAGCTCGGTTTTTAGGCTTAACCCGCGCCCCGCTGGGCTATTCAGCCATACGCGCCCTGCTGGGGGGGGGGGGGCAGATTCTGCCCCCCCTGTCTAACTTCCGAACCGATGGTCGTAGAAAGACGGGGAAAACGGCAATCGAACGCTCTCAACAAGGCGGATCTTAAAGCCCCAAATTTTTTTTGCTTAAGTAGGTCAGAGGTCAGGTCAAGGTCAGGTCAAGGGTACAAAATGCAAGTTTTACAGTATGGCCTTGCACCGTAGTTGCCGAAGAATGGACTGAGACTGTGCCCAAAACGTGTTTTAGACTACCAAGACAATATTCGTTGCACACAATGTCATTCAAAGGTCAAGGTCAGGTCGGTCAGGTCAGGAGGTCAGGTCACCAAAAACAAATAGAAAAGGGCAGGTGCGACACATGTTTTATGGGTCATTTTACTCATGGAATTCAATAGGCACACTCAATAAGTGATATGGACCACCTCTGGATGAATTTCAGGTCGAGGTCAGGTCAAGGTCAGGTCAAGTGAGGTCAAATTTTGAAGTTGGTTGTTAAGGCCTAAAAAGGTGTCTATCCGATGCAGTTTCTCACGGCGAATCGAATGGTGCTATTTTTATTCCGTACGAGGTCTAGAACTTCCAAAAAAAATCATTTTTCAAAAATTTTGTGTGTGTGACGTCATAAAATTTTAAATAACTCCCACATTTTTGAACCGATTCTTCTAAAAATTGGTATGTAGGTGCACATAGACCATTCTTTGACATATATTCCGGTTTTTTCGATTAACTCAAAATTTTGGATTTTATAAATATTTTCCCAAAAAAGTCAGTTTTTTTGAAAAATTTTGGTCAAAATCCAAAATTTTCAAAAAACCGAGATAGCCATTTGATAGACAAAGTAGAATCACGTATAACCTTTTTGTACGTCTTGATTCCTTTAAAAATGAAGAAGTTAGCGGCGTTTGAAATTTTGCCGTTTTTTAGGCGAAAATGGCGAACATGACGTCACTAAAACGTCAATTTCTCAAAAAGTTTCCGACGGATTTCGCTCAAATTTCAGGGAACGTGTCAAATTGATGTATGATAAGGTACTGAAAGTTTGACGTCGCTGGCGTGACGCGTTTAGAAGTTATTGGCGAAAAAACGGGAGGGGGGGCAGATTCTGCCCCCCCCCAGCGGGGCGCGGGTAAGGCTAGATCCAATTTCTTTGCATGAGAGGACTCAGAATAAACTGCGCTATCAAATTGCGACCTGGGATTTTAAAAAATCTGAAAATTCGAATATAAGTTTTATGAAATTTTAGAGTATATTTCCATCTTTTTTTCCAAATGTTTTTGACATTCGGAAAAAAAACGGAATATATGTGATAGAACACATGCCATGCCTATTCTAGCAAGTTTCAGCCGAATATCTTCAAAATTAGCGAAGGTTATACGCATTATAGCAAAAATGTCACTGTATTATATTTTTTAAAATCGATTTTTCAGTACGTATTCGACATCGTACACCAAAATAAATAGCAGCATCGTGTTCCTGAGCTCAAACTGCCCCCAGTAGACACCTTTTTCGTTCAAAAATTTAACTTTTAAATTTAACTTTTTTACCTGAAAGTGACCTGACATCAGCTTAACCCTATTAGTGGCGGGGGGTGTTTTCATCACCCCTCAGGTTTTTCGGGAATATCTCCGAAACCGCTGAAGCTACGATGCTGAAATTTTCTGACTTTTCCTAAAACTAAATTAAGCACATTCCCTGAAAATTTTCAAGTTCATAACTTTACCAGGCGCGGCTCCAGAGCACTGGGAATTGGGGGGTCCTATTCGTGAAGCGAGTCATTTGGGCGAAGATCACGATGCTGATGTACTTTTACGAACAGTGAATGAAAGGTATCATGTGATAACATATACAAAGTATTGTGCATCTCTTTTGACACGTTTTTGCTATAATAGGCGGATCCAGGCGTCCAAAAAGGGGGGTTATGTTTTACCTTCCAACATAAGTGCCCTGACACGCCTATGCATGACCAATACAATTGTAGTCGTTCTCTCATAAGAAAATTGTAACATAACAAGACCATTACCACCCTTTTTAGAAACAGTACCAACAAAAACCTTATTTACTATATTTTGTGTACCCCAAATCTCAATGATCTGTATCCGCCTATGATTTTTGAAAATGCATACTTTTAGGATCCATGTGAATTCTGGTTCATTCTCTATCGATCGGCAAAAGTTGCGTTAAGGTTGGTTCAGAAACCTGGCCGTGATAAACAGTCTAAAATGTATCTGCAATTTGCCCGTTTTTACCCCCCTCTACCCCCTATTGACATTCTTTAATTTTTATTTTTTAGAAATGTAGATCACGTTGAGCGAAATCGAATGCCGTTTGAATTTGAAAATCGGCCCGTTAGATCTCGAGATATCAAGGGGGGTCGTAAACAGCCCCCCTGCACTAATAGGGGTAGCCAGGAGCCTGCCACTAATAGGGTTAGTTGAACTCAAATTGACCTCAAATGGCATAAACGACACCGAATTCGAAATTTTGGCATAAATGAACCATAAAACATGTGTCGCGTGACCAATTCATGATGTAAGATTTCCGTGACCTGCAATGACCTGACCCTGACCTGGAAATCAAAGTACAAGTTGATACCCTCAGGGTATCTAAAGCATCTTCACAAGTGCGTAAACCAAAAATGAGCCTCATTGACTTGTAAGCCAGCGGCGGCCAGAGCCCAAAATGTGAACAAGCCAATCATCGATAATTTACTTTGACTGACTGTGACGTCATCGGTGACCTCGAGGTTTCAGAGGACGGAGTCATAGTCTTCGTTGCTCTCTCCTCCTTGCATGCTGAACTTAGCTGGCCCTACATAATAATTTTTAGGCACAACTTTGAGCAAGGCAGCGTCTTGACTCCCCAGTCCCCAATCCACCGACCGTGCTCTTGATAGACACTCACCTGACAGACTCCAGTCCTGCTGGTGGTTCCTAGGGCGCACACCATGTTCGGTTCGACTTGGGGCCCCGGCGGGTTGATAAAGGCACACACACCGCTGTTGACGATCCTCATCTTGACGCTCTGCAGCTGATCGGCCCGGTCCACCACGGGGTCGCCCATGTACTGTCCAGGAAAAGTACACTTTAAATGTTCTCAACGGTCTCGTCGATACATCAAGCACACATATTGTTCGAGGGAAAATAACGCGAGAGAGAGAGAGAGAGAGAGAGAGAGAGGAGAGAGAGAGGAGAGAGAGAGAGGAGAGAGAGAGAGAGAGAGAGAGAGGAGAGAGAGAGAGAGAGAGAGATGAGAGAGGAGAGAGAGAGAGAGAGAGACCGACAGCGTTACGGGAGGTAACTAAATATAACGTCAGTTATTTCTGGAATAAATACAGTAAAATTCTGTCGATAAGGATAAGCGGGTAGCCTTTCCACATACCTTCGTGATACCAAATCCGGCGACCTCTGCTTCTGCATTGATGAACTGGCTTCTGGAAGGCAGACAGATCGGCGCGATCCGGTTGTTCCCGATGGGCAGAGTAAGTGTCGTCCGTAACTTCAGCAGCCCTATGTCATTGCCTTGTACAAACTGTGACATATTCTCGTCGTATCCCGGATGTAAGATGATCTATCGACACAAATACATAAACCAGTAAAACGCCTTTTGGGCGAAGAACGAGCGAGCGAGATAGTGAGCCCTGCACGTGCGGAAGGGCGAGAGGGTACTTCCAACGGGCTTGCGCAAAGCACCCTTCTAACCGGTCGCTAGCGGTGTGCCAAATTTGAACGCAATCGGCCCAGCCATTCCTGAGGTCTGGAAGCGGCATTCTGCACGTGCGCACGTGCAAACGGGGCCCAAACTGACTTTTGCACGGCACCCTACTAACTGGTCCCCAACCGTGTACCAAATTTGAGCGCAATCGGCCCAGCCGTTCTCGAGATCTGGAAGCGCCCACTGCACGTGCGCACGTGCAGTAGTACCTTAACCGCAACACATGGAAATGCATTGCCTGGTGGATGCCTACCTGTATGCCAAGTTTCAGCGAAATCGCCCCAGTAATTACCGAGTTATTAAAATGAGAACAAATTTGACACCTCTTATTGTTGTATTTTGCACGTGCACTGGGGGTGACCCACATGCATCGAGTGTATCCTATTTTTGGTAGAAGGGACGCTGCTACCCTACAAAAATTACCGCAAGTCAATCGCCCAAGCGGCTGCCGAGATATGAGCCTCTCAAAATCACTACTTTTGCAAAACAACTCGAACACCCTTGACTTTTCACGTGGCACGTGCCACGACGGTCACCGAGATGTATCAAAAGTAGTCAATTACGGGGTAGGAGGGATGGGGCTACTCAGCAAAAAGACCGCAGGCCAATCGGTCCAGCGGTTGCTGAGATATAAGGCTCTCAAAAGCGTTACAGGCCGGGGCGGGCCGGGCCGGGCCGGGCTGCTCATTACGAGCGAGCGAGCGCAGCGAGCGAAGCGAAGTCTTTTCCATACCAGTAAAACGCCTTTTGGGCGAAGAACGAGCGAGCGAGATAGTGAGCCCTGCACGTGCGGAAGGGCGAGAGGGTGCTTCCAACGGGCTTGCGCAAAGCACCCTTTTAACCGGTTGCTAGCGGTGTGCCAAATTTGAACGCAATCGGCCCAGCCGTTCCTGAAATCTGGAAGCGGCATTCTGCACGTGCGCACGTGTAAACGGGGTCCAAAATGACTTTTGCACGGCACCCTACTAACTGGTCCCCAACCGTGTACCAAATTTGAGCGCAATCGGCCCAGCCGTTCTCGAGATCTGGAAACGCCCCCTGCACGTGCGCACGTGCAGTAGCACCCTAACCGCAACACATGGCACATGGGAATGCATTGCCTGGTGGGTGCCTACCTGTATGCCAAGTTTCAGCGAAATCGCCCCACTAATTACCGAGTTACTGAAATGGGAACAAATTTGGCACCTCTTATTGTTGTATTTTGCACGTGCACTGTGGGTGACCCACATGCTTCGAGAGTATCCTATTTTGGGTAGAAGGGATGTTGCTGCCCTACAAAAATTACCGGAAGTCAATCGCTCAAGCGGCTGCTGAGATATGAGCCTCTCAAAATCACTACTTTTGCAAAACAGCTTGAACACCCTTGACTTTTCACGTGGCACGTGCCACGACGGTCACTGAGATGTATTAAAAGTAGTCAATTACGGGGTAGAAGGGATTGGGCTACCCAAAAAAAAAGACCGCAGGCCAATCGGTCCAGCGGTTGCTGAGATATAAGCCTCTCAAAAGCGTTACAGGCCGGGCCGGGCCGGGCCGGGCCGCTCATACTGAGATTTTCCCGTTATATTGAAAAGACTCACTTCGCTCGCTGCACTCGCTCGCTCGTAATAACGGAAAAATCTCAGTATGAGCGGCCCGGCCCGGCCCGGCCTGTAACGTTTTTGAGAGGCTTATATCTCAGCAACCGCTGGACCGATTGGCCTGCGGTCTTTTTTTTTTGCTGGATAGCCCCATCCCTTCTACCCCGTAATTGACTACTTTTGAATCATCTCAGTGACCGCCGTGGCACGTGCCACGTGAAAAGTGAAGGGTGTTCAAGCAGTTTTGCAAAAGTAGTGATTTTGAGAGGCCCATATCTCAGCTGCGGCTTGAGCGATTGTCTTGCGGTAATTTTTATAGGGTAGCTGCATCCCTTCTACCAAAGGTCGGATACTCTTGATCTACATATGTGAGTGACCCCCACTGCACGTGCAAAGAGGTGCCAAATTTGTTCCCATTTCAGTAACTCGGTAATTACTGGGGCGATTTCGCTGAAACTTGGCATACAGCTAGGCACCCATCAGGCAATGCATTCCCATGTGTTGCGGTTAGGGTGCTACTGCACGTGCGCACGTGCAGGGCGCGTTTCCAGATCTCGAGAACGGCTTGGCCGATTGCGCTCAAATTTGGTACACGGTTGGGGACCGGTTAGTAGGGTGCCGTGCAAAAGTCATTTTGGACCCCGTTTGCACGTGCGCACGTGCAGAATGCCGCTTCCAGATCTCAGGAACGGCTGGGCCGATTGCGTTCAAATTTGGCACACCGCTAGCGACCGGTTAGAAGGGTGCTTTGCACAAGCCCGTTGGAAGTACCCTCCCGCCCTTCCGCACGTGCAGGGCTCACTCTCGCTCGCTCGTTCTTCGCCCATAAGGCGTTTTACTGGTAATGAGATTTTTCCGTTATATTGAAAAGACTCGCTTCGCTCGCTGCGCTCGCTCGCTCGTAATCAGACATGCAATCTTACAATTGTTAACCCGCGCCCCGTAGGGGGGGGGGGTCGAAACGGCCCCACTGTCCTTTTCCATCCATATCTTCTAAACGGCTAGAGATATCGCCACCAAACTTGCAGGACTTCTCCGGGAATCCATTTTACACATTGTGCCCGAAAATTTTTTGCAGAGGCTATGATATGTTGGCCACAAATGACGTCAGAATGACGTCATGTTCTGTCATTTTCGACCGAAAAAGACCTTCGCGAGAAGACCTGTCAGGCCTACAGCTTTGAAGATACAGAAAAATGGTCAAGTCATAAAAGGTGTAAAATTGACAGGGCTACAAAACTGATATCTCGGATGTTTTAAATGTTTGAGTTTTGACCCCGAAAAAACAAAAAAAAAACATTTTTTGGATATATTAGCCAAAAAATCCAAAAAGTTTTCTGAGTTTCGAAATCGGAATATCTGTGATAGTACCTACCGTTTTCTATCTACTTACCAAATTTCAGATCGATACCTCGTTTTTTGGCCAAGTTAGGTATAGCGAAAAAAACTTCAAAAATGATGACGTCAAATTTTCAAACTCATTTTTTGGCAATTCTAGACCTCGTAGAGCAAAACAAAGACACCATTAGACTTCCCGTGACGAGCTGCATCGAATCGATACCCATTTTATGCAAAAATATCAACTTTGAAATTTGCCCTAATTTGACCTGCCTTGACCTGACTTTCACCAAAACGTGACCTAGGCTGGCCCCAAAGGCTGCCTAACCCACATTATCGCATTTGTCATGTAAAATGGACCATAAAACATGCATCACACGACACTTTCATATTGTGAACCCCGGTGACCTGACCTCGCTGTGACCTGACCTGGTATCAGTGACCTCAGATAGCAAAATATGTGTTTGACGAACAATGTACCATCGATGGTTTTCAATGAATTACCAATTTACTCTATTTCACAACACATTTCTTGAAATGTCTGTGAACGGTGAAAATCTGACCTTTGACCTGACCTGTGACGTCATCAAACTTCACGTGACGAATTTTATTGACTTAGGTCAATAATATTTGGTCACAAGGTAGTTCCCCGGTGGGGCTATCGAACGCCGTTTGAATTTTGAAAATCGGCCGGTAAATTTCCGAGATCTTAGAGGGGTGGTAGGGTCCGCCGATAGCCCTACGGGGCGCGGGTTTAACAAGATCGGAAGGTTAAAAGTGCGTGATGTCTTACATTTGTTTGTTGAAAGACAAGGAAGGCGGAAGCCATTTCACAACAAGGCTACCGAATAGTTTTGTTTACTTTTGAATCAACCCTCATCGGACCCACCGGTTTTCTACATACGTCTCCGTTAGGAGGGAAGTACATGACCCCCCAACCACACACACACTGGAGGTATGACCTCCCCCGTTCGCCTTTTCACACCTAATTGAAATTTGAGTAGAGCCTATAGAAAATGAGCTGGTGCGCCTTAACGAGACGCAGCGACTGGTAACTGATTTTAAGTTCTCGAAGCAGTTAGCAGCCGGCGACCTCTAGGTCAAGTAGCCCAGGTACGTGTTCAATTTTAGTAAATAACTTCGCCAAATAGGTCACGCATCATCGCGTTCTTCATGCTCAGGCGCACCGAATGATATACTTGTTGTTTGGGTGAGGACGGTCAGCTAAAGATGTTGACCCCAGGTCAAGGGAGGTCAAAGTGTAGGTCACGAAGTGGGTCGAAAAAGGTCATTGTATATCATTCGATTCGGCAGGTCTTCACGAATCTATTGGCAGATCTTTCCCGACTCGCCAGCTCAATTTTATTGGGCGCTACTGACGACCAACTCGTATGACCCCAGTGCCAAGCAAGGTCAACAATGCAAAAGTGAAACATCGGTCCTTGCAAGGAGTGCGCGAAATTACGATTGTATGTGCTTGAGGTAGTCAAGATCATTCCCGGTGCCAAAATAACAGTTCCCCCATTGAATTGGGTGGTCAAAATACCGGCATAACCTCAGGTGACCGGAAGAAAAATAAAACATGAAGAAGTTGTGGGACCTCTGGAGGATACTATTTCCCGCCAGATTCATTTACCCCTTGGAGCTCCTCTGACACGGAGGGCGTTACGGAGTTACCATATTTTAGGACCGTGTACCTATAGTGCAGTGGTTCACTTATGATGCTATTTGTCAGTGACCTGGCCTGACCCGAAAATGCAGCTACCGTCGCAAGAAATCGGCGTCAGTCAAATGTCACAGGTGTTCCGAAATTCATCTGTCTTTCTTCTGTGTTCAGAACTATCACGAATTCAATGAAAACACTCGTCTTAAACGGGAGTTAGGCCTTAGCTTCGACAAAATCTGATTTTGAAAACCGTCAAATAGCGCAATATTGTCAAACCAACAGGTGATGAGGTCAGGGACCACTTTGAGCCATGCAGTGTTACCTCCGACTCCCCGGAGTCGGAGTCGGTAAGAGTAGCGACTCCAACGCCGACTTTGGGCAGAGCTGTCGACTCCGACCGACTCCGCAGCCTGGTTAGTACTAACCTGTTTCACGTCCAGCCGAAGCTCACCCTCAGACGTTTCACGAAGTTCGTGTTTGCCGAGTATGACCTGACCCCATAGTGGGGATGGCCACCATGCGATGCAGTGAGCCGCCGTCAGCACGTAGCGGTCATTTATCAGAGACCCGCCGCAGAAAGGCAATCCACCCAGGAATGTATCCGTGCGCTCAACAAGCGCTGCCTGTCGATAAAAAAGTAAAAAAGTATACTTCATTTGACTGTTGTGTGTACCGGTATATGAACGATTATTTCTCAAATCCTATCGTTAACTTATAAGTTAAGGAATTGCTCATCAAAGACTGATCAGAGACGAATGAGCCCAGCGAATAACGAGTTTTATGAACCTCACACTATATGCCCGGACTAAGGAGCGGCAGTGTGATAGAACACCGTCCGTTGTCAGCATGACACGAAAGGCCACACACTCGCAACCCGTCACATTCTGTCCTCGAGGTGCCCGGCTCAATGTCACTCAACACCATGCCCCTGATGTGCCCCAACCATCACTTATCTGTCCCCGACGTGCCCCGGCAACCGTTACCAGTATTACGCCCCCCCCCCCCGGGTGTAACCCGCCAAACATTACCAAACTCTCCCCAAGTTACACCCAAGCAAACATCACTATTCACTCATCTATCCCAGTTATACCCCACCAATCGTCACCATTCACCAGTCTGTCTCCTGATGTGTCCCTCACTCACCATCCAGGGAAATTCGCTCCGCTCCGTGGCCGTGCCGTTGACGATTTTGGTGCCGACGCTGTCGAGCTGGATGCCGTCGCGGTTGGTCCTGCCGCAGCACCTGCTGTTCTTGGCCAGCCCCGGTATCCGCTGGCCGGCCGGCGTGATGTCGCCCAAGAAAAACCGGTTCTGCGGCACCGCCTGGGACGGGGTCCAGTGCTCCCGGGTCTGCGGGTGACGTGAGAATGGCGTCAGGGATGACTGGGCCAACTGGCGTGACGTGCCGGCACTGCACGAGGGAAGATTCTACATAACGATCATGAGAAGCTAGGTCAGCTTGGTACGAGTAAGGAGTCTAAGTCATCCACGAAACCACAGGGCAGGGACTTTTCACAACAGGCCGGCCGTGGGCGTAGAGGCTCCCCTCCCCCGTGTCGCAGCCCAGAGGTGGGCATTGCGCAACTTAAATCGGCAACTCCGCAACTTGCGGACTGCCGCCGTGGAAGCGGAGTTACGGATCGGCTACCGAGCCCAAAAAGTTGCGGAGTTGCGAGTTGCGGAAGCGAAAAAATTCTAAAGCGCAACCGCTACCGGGGCCGCCACCGAGGTACAGGATTGAAGCGAGATACGGGTTCCAGGACAAGTTAACTGTGTTTATCTCGTCAAGACTAATCAATTGATATGCAACATGATTTTTTGGGGTCAGGTCGTGACCTTGACTTGTCAATTTTTTCAATTTGAAGTTTCGAGGTCATCTTATATATCATTGAAATTGATGACCCCGAAACGCCACGCCTTGATGAGAGAAATGCTATGGTGATTAAATCATTGACCTAGCTTCATTATGTGAGAAGTTATGCCTGAAAAAACTAGTTTCGTCAATATTGGCCATTTTGGCGATTTTTGACTCTTGGAGGCCAAACCATTGACCGAGGTCAAATTCGGTGAGCTTACCACATCCTGCAAGTTTGAACCAAAGCGAAGTAAAACTCCAGGTTTCATAGAAATTTGAGTGTAATTTCAGTGCTATTTTGACAGTGCACAGGTTTTCGTAGCCTGGTGACCTGCAGACCAAAGGTCACTGGGACAGGAAATTCTCAGGGCATGTAGATCCGTAGGAAGGAGGTAGAATCTGTAGATGGGTGTACTCACCACATTCTCTCTGTTGATGCCAAAGACGTCCCAAATGACTCCCAGTCCAGCTGTGGTGGACAGACAGCACGAACACAAAAACAGGACGACACAACGAAATCCTTCCAAGGCCATAGTGCGATGAAATGTATGCGGTCACAATCACTAAAAAATCATTGATAGACGTTTCACAATCAGAAGTAGCCTCACTCAGTCTCGCTAGGTGTGTCAAAAGGCAGTCGTATAGACCACTGCTGAACTGACACTGTCCTCCTCATGGAACAGGACGTCCTCCGATGGGCGATAAAAAGTGGTCCCCAGAAACCAGTCAGACGACAGACGCACCGACATTGTCGGTGTTCGACACGCAGACTCGAGAATATCATTGCGAAAAAACGTACGAATTGACAATCAATTAATGGAGGTACTTTTAGCAATGATTGGTTTTTGCACGTGCTAAGTTTTTTTAGTGTTGTCACCATGGCGGCATCACGATAGGGGCATGGGTGGCAGCCTGCCACCCCTGAAATATGGGGCAAATTTGAAACATCACCGACGAAAAAGACTCTCATAGTCTCAACTATTCGAGGCCCCTATGACCTCTACACTACATACGTTAAATGTCCGCCCTTTCATAATTATAAAAGCTTGGAAGGAAGTGAAGAGTCTCTTCCTATGAACAGATACCCGTATAAGCCTCTATAAATACAAGAGACCATTTTATACGTGAGAAGTTATCTAACAGGCCTTTGTTGCTACACAGGAGGCCCCTGTGCCCGCACTGAAGGCCCTGTGTAGGCCCCTGTTTCAAAACACGAGGTTTTTGTAAGTACGTACGTTCAGAGGACGCCCTGTGTCTGTACAGGACCCCAGAGGGCTCGTGTCCGCACAGGAGGCCCCTATTCCCCTATATACGGCCTTGCCTATTCCTACAAAGAAGACAACTGAGCCGATAGAGAACGCCCCTGTGCCACTCTGTCGTGAAAAGGATGAAGACCGTAACTCACATTTTATCGATTTTGGGTTTTTGGTATCATTCGACGCGGAAAAGTGGTCCGCATACGCCTGTTTGGAGCATATTATCAAATTTGTTATAATTTTTCAAATATTTCTATTTTAAATTTGACATATTATCGCAAAAAAACGCAAGTGCCAGGCCACCTTTTCTTTGACAGGAAAGAAAAACGTAAGTGATCATGCGGTGTCCATTTATGCGCAAATCAGTGCGTGATGAGGATGTGACAAGAGAAAACAACGTAGGTGCGTAGTTGCGGTTTTCTGTCTTGTCAGCTACTACTCTACTGGGATGCTATCGTCACTTGTGGCAGGCTGTGAAAAGGCAGAAAACCGTAAGTGTGTAGTTACGGTTTTTTGTCTTGTCAGCCTCTCTCCCTGCAAAACACATACGTGTTTTCATCTGCCGGGAATGTTTCATGTGGCCTAGCTTTATAACGGGTTTTAATTTCGCGACATTTTTTTTTCAGACATATTTTGGATTTATTTTTCATATTTTCTGTTGGATACGAATATACCCCTACAAAGATATGTTAATTTTTTTGTGTATGATGAGGGAGGAAATGCGCTAAAATAAAATATCACCAATAACTTTCATTGAAGTTCGCGCCAGTTTCGTTCTGTCAGTGATGGAGGTCGGACGGGTGGCGCGGGCTCTTCGAACTGTGCTGTGAAATGAAGAGGAAGTCGAAGAACTCCGTGCCCAATGGGGACTGCAAAATCAAAAGTGGAACTAGTTACGTCCGCGTGGCATGGGACGATACAAGCCGAGGCCATTCCCACTACGTTCCGGTGCATTGCCTCAAGAGCGACACACCTCTCCAGGGAGGAGCGAGCGTGTCTATGCGACACTCAAGAAAGGTGTGGACTGGAAAAATCCAATTGTCTAAGCAGCGACTTGCAGCCTTAGAGCTCGTTCATGGTAAGAAAATGTACAAATATGCTTTCACCTTCCTCCCCCTGTATTTCTAGTTCGCACTGGAGGGAGGGGTGCCCACCAGGGGGATGTCGTCCCGGTTCTTCCCATGTATTATTCGCCAATCAGCTTAACACTACCGGTGACGTCACTGGAGGACCGCCAATCGGGGCCGGTGCGGCCGGCCGGCCGGCCGGGCCCGTAGAACGCCAAACGCAGACGTTTTCAGAAAAGCGTAAGCCGTATAGATACAGTCGTGGGTGGATTTTTGCTGTGATTCGGCTCTCCAAGAGTGCGTCAGAGTACCAGGACCCGGACAAAGGTCATGGTGAACCGGCATCTGATAAAATCCGCTCACCACTTAGCAGCCGACTTCGACCCTTCACTCTCGTAAAACACAAAAGCTTGCCGGTCATCAATCCACCTGCATCTCTGCATCTGCTTACTACCTATATCGACTAGTTACTGCAGCCGTTTTGGAGCGGCTCACGGCCGATAACACACCGGACGTGCGCTAGCCGTCGATGCTAAGCGCTAACCATTGAGTGCGCGTGGCCGACTGCCGCCCCGATGGCGCTGGCCCCCGGCACCGGCGCGGCGCTGCTGACCCATGGGGGGGGGGGGGGCATATTTACGTCTGGACAACGAGTTGCGGGGAAAAGTGCTGATTGTGTTGCAGTTTTAGGAGCCGGTGATTAGGTTGGATTTTTGGGTTACTTTTTCGTTCCGATTCATGTATTTCATAGTGTTCGGCTTTTGAATATTTTAGTTCTTTCAGATAAATATTACTTGCCGTACAACTTTTGTAAAAACGTTTCATTTTTTTATAAGCCGACGTTCAGAGTCCTAAAAATACATCAGCACTACAATCATTGTAAACAAACAAATGGAGCACCACTTGGCTCTGTTCCAAGGCCATTTTTTAGTTTATCTGGTGGTTTTCTTGCTCTTGTACGTCGTTTTGTTGGATGTTTTGAATTCATTAAGATTGACTTATATCATATTTAAGAAGCATGTTGACTGAAAACAATCTATCCAGGAGGCTGACAGAGGTCGACTGACTACTGAGCAATATCAATATCAAGTTGAACAAGTTATGAAATTTTGGTTGATAAACGCAAGTTGATCGGGCTCATATATTAGCAAGAAAAAGTATAATTAAAAGAGCTTATTGTCCAAAAACAAGCTATAATATTGCAGACCTTGGACCAATACTGAAGAGCACGCTGAGCACTTGAGCAGGATCATGCCAGAAAATGTTGACTGATGAGCGCATATTGATGTATTGGTATGAATATTGAATGATAACTTACATCAGCAAGATAAATTAGTGCTAACTATCAAGATAAAATCTAGAATGAATGGACTTGGGCAGTTTTACTATGCTTAGATGCTATGCAGATTGTAATGTGCATCAGGTACTCAGTGTCTGGCAAATGAAGCATGCGATCATTCCATTGCTACTAGAGGAGAAAGCTTGGATCACTAAATCTACTTAAAGGAAACAGTCCACTTTCCTGAAATCAGTATTTTGCTATTGATTTATGATTTTTTTATGCTCAAAATAATCATGAAATAAAATAAAACCTTTTTGTAAAAACAATTATTTTCTATATTTTAATATAGGACGAACTATATTCTATGTAAAATAATGTTTGACGCGGAAGCTTATTACGCATTGACCAATCATATTGCGTAGCTCAAACCTACACATACTGCATTGGCTGTAAGCAGCACGCTGATTGGCTGACGATGACGTGGCTGCATTCCTGTGCAAGGCACGCATTCCTCTACAAGGCACTCTTTTCGGAACGAGAAATGGAATATCTTCGTCTAGGGTGATCGTTGAGCCGTAAAAGCTCCTGATTTGTGCTAGTCTCAGCTCAAGCTACGAAACTGCTATTCCAGCTCAAAACCCCATGTTAAAAGTGAACTATTTCCTTTAATGTTGATTTTTATGTTAATCATCATCACTGTATTTCTTGAAAAAACGATGGTAGTAAAATTGTCAATGTGACAATCCATGCAACGATTTGATCATATTATGTGTTCATAGTCATTCGTGATAGTCAATATTGGTCCAATATACAGTGGCAAAGCTCTCAGTCTCAGCGTTTCATCCTGTGGATGGCCAGCAGTGACTCAGAGCTTAGAAGTATTAGTTTTCTTCACAGGGCTGGGATAAAAAGTACTGAGGGTTATCTTCCACCAAGGAACTCTACTTTGACATGGTATGAGAGGTAGGCACAAGTAGGTAGGTGCTCAGTTCCTATAGTCAGTAGTTGTGTATGTTTAGTCGGGTTAGCTTAGATCAGATTGTTAGTTTTTTAATTTGCCAAATGTCCATAAAAATGTGACCTGAGCAATGAGCATACCTGAACCTGACTAACCTGACAGCTGACCTAACCTCAATCATCACACATATTTGCAGCCTACCCAAGACCTGCATGGCAGTAGCACCCAGTTATAGGTAGGTACTCACCCTAACTCAATCTTACCTGCTAACCTTCAACTTGCCAAAAGTTAGCTCACATTGCCAAGCTGTGTCCAGGGAAACAGTCAACTGAGGAACTGGCTCATTGGGTGGCTGGTGTGCCATGTGAGTCTGTGCATTTAAAGTGTTTCTTCTCTGAAGCTGCTCTGCACTGCTGTATGTCATGTTAGATGCTCAGAAAATGTGGGAAATGATTACTAAGCTACTCTAGTGCTTTGTTAATGCTCGAGACATGAACAAGTACAGATCCTGCAGGGTACAGCTATGAGTTAGGTGCTAGGTGAGCATGTTATGTAAATGTGCTGTTCCCTGTTTGACTGTAAGCATACAAACAAGCACAGGGTCACAGTTATATTCAATCTCCACATAAACATACAACAAAAACGGTCATATAGCCTAACTCCGAACACACCACAGATAACTTAAGCCTTTGAAGGCAGAACAATGTTTTGATTAACAGGACAGGTTTACAATATATCCTCTGTCCTTGGGGGACCTTGCTGCCAAGTTGAGGTATGATGACTGAACTTCAGGATTGATCAACCTTTTCTTGCCACTGCTTATATATGAGAAAGACCAAATGCTTGTTTGTTTTGATTTACAGGACATGTATACAGTATATCCTCTGTCCTTGGGGGATCTTGCTGCCAAGTTGAGGTACGATGACTGAACTTCAGGATTGATCAACCTTTTCTTAGCTACTGCTTATAAACGAGAAAGACCAAATGCTTGTTTGTAAACTGCGTTGACAATTTAATGATCCACCTTCAATTCTGACATGAAGGCACAAATGAAATAGTTCCCTCTCCTTTTGGAATACACAAAGCAAAATATTTAATAAATTTTAGTGGATGGACAAGAGCAATTAGCAAAGCTTTAACTCAAAACTGGCACTGTTGATGAATTACACTGACGCTTATTCGCTTCATATTTTGTAACAAACGCGCTAAAACTGCAATATAACAGCACTATATGCTTCTTGACAAAATGCAATAGTATTAAAAATTCAGCCCTGATGGCATTCATTCTCGGTGGAAACGTAATTACAAAATATTTTGTAGTAACTATTCAATTCCGGCCGAAAACAGTGCACGGTTTAAAAAAGAATCATTCCAATGACGGTCCATTCTTGCGGTCCTGAAATCGCCACTATTTCCGGCCTCTCCAACGCAACTCGTTGTCCAGACGTAAATATGCTGGGGGGGGGGGGGGACTGCTAATTAGTTGAGCCGGAATTGGGATAGAAGCCGGTATGGGATTGGGATAGAAGCTCAGCGAGACTAAGGGATTGTGTGATGCCTTCGGTAGGCCCCTCAAAATCACCTGTGTAGGGCCCTCAGGGCCGCCGGTTATGAAGCCTTTGGAGGCACTGGTGTGGGCCCTCACAGGTACCGGTGTGAGGCTCTCAGATGCATTGGTGCGGGGTCCCCAGAGTTGCCACTGTGGGCCCTTAGAGGCGCCGGTGAGGGTCCTCACAGTTGCCGTTGTTGGCCCTCAGAGACACTGCAGTGTGGGGTTGTCACAGTCGGGTGCGGGACCCTTAAAGCTGCTGGCTCGAACCCTTTACAGGCCGACAGGGGCTCTCAAGAGGTCTGCGGTGCCTTCGGGAGCCCTGTGGAGTCCTTATAGACCAGCAAGATGCATTCAAACGCCAGTGGGGCCCTCAGAGTCGTCGGTGTGGGGCCTTCAAAAGTCACCGGTGAGTGGCCGTCCGATGCGCAGGTCCCGTCTGAGGCCGTCAGAGGCTCCGGCGTTGAGCCCCCAGAGCCGCCGATAAGAAGCACTGGTTTCGGGACCTCATTCAAGGGTGCCGGTCGCACTCAGAGGTGGCAGTGTGGGGCCCTCAGCTAGGCACCGGTGTGAGGCCTTCACAGCCGCCGGTGAGGGCCCTCGCAGGCGCCGTTGTGGGGGCCTTCAGGCTTCAACCATTGGTTTAGGGGGTCATCGCAGGCGTTTGTGGAACCCTTAGAGCTGCTGGTCCTTGATAGGCCGGTAAGGGCCCTCAGAGGCCGGCAAGTAGCCCTCAGAGGTCGCCAATAGGCCCTGAGAAGCCGGCAAGGGGCCCTCAAAGGCCGACAAGGGACACTGAAAAGCCGGTGTGGGGCTCTTATGGATAGAAGTGTGGCTCTTCGGAGCACATAAGGTGTTCTTCAGAGCCCTGTGGGGCCCTTCTGAGTCGAAAGATGCCAGCGTAGACCCTCAGCCGCCAATTGGCGTCGCAAGGCCCCTCGGGCCCGAGAGGCCCCCTGATCCGATGGGGGCACGTGCCCCCTGCTCCCCCCCGATGCAGATAGAGAATGCAATCGGCGGTGCGGGCACAACAATTGCAATTGTTCCTTCTCCCGTCGCGAGGTCGCCCATCCGACCCATATCCCATGATGTCAACCCTGGGGCTCGGGTCGGCAATGTACCGGCAAGGAAATCAGCTTTAGTTGAGTAAAAAAGTTATTAAGAGTCATTAGGTGTCATTACGTTCAGTAATGTAAGACACCTCAGTCTTCAGATACAGCCTCCGGTCTTACTGCATGTCTCTGTATTCCTGTGTTCTCAGCTTGACCGAACACACAACACACAACCAGCCGCGCCTCCGGCCGCGCTCCACACACACACCCTCTGCCCAGCGCTCTGCCCTGCTCTGCTCGCGCGCCGACGCGCGACCGCTTCCCGCCACAGCCGGGAACACGATTTAGCCGTGCATCCTTCACGGCTCTCGGCCACTAAATAATATCTCCACACACACACCCTCTGCCCAGCGCTCTGCTCTGCTCTGCTCGCGCGCCGACGCGCGACCGCTTCCCGCCACAGCCGGGAACACGATTTAGCCGTGCATCCTTCACGGCTCTCGGCCACTAAATAATATTATACCTACTTACAGTAATAACAACTATACGGTGCCAAATGTACCCGACGTACAGCTTGGAGCCGGGCGCCGCCCGGTCTCCACCAGTGACGTCACGCTAATGCTTAGCGACCGGTCCATTGGAAATCGCGGGATGATTCTACCTCTCTTATACGGCCTTGGTGCCCACTGATCAGTGCCCCAGGTCAAGGTAAAATATTGTTTCATTGCTGCACGCTACGTGTTTTGAGCTAGAAAAGTGAAATTCGGAACTGTTGAAAGAGTTATATAAGAACTGAGAGATCCTTCGTGCCGGTTGCCTGCAATTTTGAAGCCATGTAGGTATATATCAAGCATGACTTTTTTGAGTCCTGATATGTTAGATGTGCTGCCATTTTTCTTTGTGCCACATCGAGACTGCCGTCCCTCCTCGCCCTTCCAAGTTGCACTCATTAGATTTTCTTCCCCCGACCACGAACACCCGCATGGAAAAAGATCAAGCCACACATCAGGATAACCAGTTAGGTATCGCACAATTAATTTCCATAAACCCTTTCCCGCGTCCTCATTTTTTCCTCACACTCCTTTCTCCCCTCCTCGGTTTTCCATAGACGACTCCGACGATGAGTTACCTCTCGCCAAGAGGTGCTGTGGCGAACAAGCACCAGGAAACCCAGCGGAGCCCGCCGCAGTCCCGGAGGTAGCAGGCCAGTCCAGCGAGGCGGCATGCACCGAGATCTACCCACTGAGTGATGACCCAGCGGGGACGGTGCAGCCCGGCGAGGCGCGCGCCGAGGCCTGTCCGACCGGATCCCTGGCTGACCCAGCGGGGACGGTGCAGCCCGGCGAGGCGCGCGCCGAGGCCTGTCCGACCGGACCCCTGGCTGGCCCAGCGGGGACGGTGCAACCCGGCGAGGCGCGCGCCGAGGCCTGTCCGACCGGATCCCTGGCTGACCCAGCGGGGGCGGTGCAGCCCGGCGAGGCACGCGCCGGGGTCTGTCCGACCGGACCCCTGGCTGACCCAGCGGGGACGGTGCAACCCGGCGAGGCGCGCGCCGAGGCCTGTCCGACCGGACCCCCGGCTGACCCAGCGGGGGCGGTGCAGCCCGGCGAGGCGCGCGCCGAGGTCTGTCCGACCGGACCCCTGGCTGACCCACACACACACACACACACAGAATGTTTATTAATCAACACGTATTACCAAAAAGAGAAACGTAAGTAGAAAACAAATAGTTATACAAGGCGTTTCGAAAAAATAATAGCAGATTGGTGCAAAAGCGCCAAGCGCTTAATTCTAGGCACCTCTCTGTAAAGGAAATGAAATTAATTGCTGCTAATCACACCGCCGCCGCCAACCCGGTCACCGATGAGCGGTTGGGTTGAATGCAGACCGCGCGCCGGCCCGCGGGGACAGCACCAAGGTCACAGATTGAAAATCAATGAAAAACTAAGGTTGATTTTAAAGAAAGTGTTATTGTTGACTAAATCTATTTGAGTTAATCAAGAATCTTTGGAAGTGGTGTGCCACCCGCCGCCCATCTCCGTCGCCAAGAGTTTCTCCATGAATGAGCAACCGAAGTGTCAGGTTGGAATCGAGTGGTTGGTTGTTAGTGACATTGCCGAGAATATGCAAAACGTCTCGAAAGAGTTGATTTCTTTGGTGTTCATATTTTTGGCAAAATAATGTGAAATGACGAACGTTTTCCGTCGGGTAACCACATGAACAAGCAGTGGTCGAGCACTTGTTTATCTGGAACTGATGTGAATTTAATAATGACATTTCTGTTCTTAATCTGGTGTGGAGGGCATTTCCTTCCTTGGATCCAATTTTGTAATAATTTGGAGGCTTGGATACTCCCAGCCGCTCGGTAATCGCTCGCTTAAAGGATGTATGGGGTAATGACCTAATTGATTCTGGGAGCCCGTTCCATAGTTTGCCGGTTGAAAGGAAGTATGAGGATTGATAGGATGTGGTACGGTTTGCTGTGATCGTGTGGTTACTCGCGTTTCTTAGCGTTCTGCCAGTTTGTTGGATGCGAGTGGCCGGTATGATTAACTTGATATATGCAGGTGTATGTTGGCTATGTGTGAATGCATGGTACAACGATAGTTTGTGTATTTTCCTTCGAATAGTGAGTCTGTTCCACCCCAGGTCATATAATAATTTATCTGTTGGTGTTCTATAGTGTACCGGTAACTAGTCTTCCCGCTCTGTTTTGAAGTGTCTCTAGTCTATATGCGTCCCGTGCTGTCAAGTGTCCGTCATATATGGTATCGTATAAGTCAAAGTGAGGTCTCACATATGTTTTGTAAACGTCGTCAAGAATGTCTCTGGGAATGTATGGTGCAATAGGGTAGAGTGGACTCAATGTTCTCTGTACTTTTTTGCAAATTTCATTTACATGCTGATGGAAGCGCAAGTCTTTTGAAAATGTCATTCCGAGATGTGTATGATTGTCACATTGTGGTATCCTATCGTTTCCAAATGTTAGGGTTGGCGAAGTGTATTTTTGTTTTAGTGAAAATGTTTGTTGTTTTGTCTTGTTTGTGTTGAAAGTTATTGCCCAGTCCTGTCCATATTTGTATATTGCATCAAGGTCCTTTTGTAATGATGCCTGTGCTTTGATAGTGTCTGCTGTTGAATAGGATGTGTAAATAGAGACGTCGTCAGCAAAGAAGAGAATGTCGTTATGGGTCTTCGTCGAAAGTCCGTCAAGATATATAAGGGCTAAAAGTGGTCCAAGGACGGATCATTGCGGACAGCCAGCGCACGGACGGGCCGCGCGCCAGTTTAGGGCGAATTTAATCAAGAAAGTGACTTTCGAAAATCTGCTTGAAATATGGCTGAATGTATAGGAAATTGCCTGAATTTTATGAAACAGACTGAATTTTGCACATATGGCAACTTTTAGGGGGTGATTTGACTACTCAAAGTGGACAAATTGTTGGATTTCTCATATCCTGCCGATTTGCGGGCAAGAACGCGACTTTTGTAACGCAAGTTTACATAGTGTAATACATATTGAATTGATATAAATCATACACCATTGTTCTTCCCAATGTCTCTAAAAAACGATAGGATTACTTGCAATACTGGCTGACTTATCGTCTGCACGTTACGACTGATAGAATCAAACCAATACATGGATAGCGTTTTCATAACGATGTTTCATGAAAACCGAAGATTTCAACAACTACCGCCGTTTGCCGCCACGTCAGATCTAGGATGATTGCAATTTGCCAGCATTTTTTGATTTGGCCCGACCTTTTTTTCCTGCTCGAACTTGCTCGCCTCACCGGTAGCTCGAGTTTAAACATGACCGACGGCACGCCGCTCGGTCATGACCCAGCCGCGCGCCGTGACCTGACCTGGGGGCGGACGGTGCGTGACCCGACAGGATCCGGAATGACGTGTGGTTTTTAGTCCCGCCCATTGAGTGATGTCACTGTCTACAGCAGCCAATCATCGAGCCTGTTATTATGGGTCAGGATGTGTGTCAGCTAGTCATTGGGTGGCAAATGTATCGTAACCTATTTCGAGAGTATGAAATAAGTCCTCTTTGGCCACGATGATTTCGATGATTGGTACCTGATCATTCCTGCCCCGTACTACTCAGGGTATATAGAACAACGGGTACACCAACGACGCGGAAAGCGCCCATTTTACCTGGATGAGTTACATGGTAAGTGATATATTTTTTGAATATGGAAAAAATAGAGTATTCCATTCTGACGAGTAAAGCCAAATCCATAAAGCAGTTATTTTTAAATTATATGTACCAGAAATAACATACTAAGCATAGTTTAAAACTTAGTCGAAAGTTAGTTGAAAAGCGTATAGTTGATACTAAGATGGAAGGAATCAATGGAAGGCAGAAATGGCGCAGCTGTTTCATTCTTAAAATGTGTTCGCAAGCAGGACTTACGCGACGCTGGCGACATCTATGAATGTAATTGGGGATGCTGATTGGCTGATCGAGTCCGTGAGCACTGAGCAGTATCACTAATTTATGCTAGTACAGGGTTGAGGCAATGTGCGCATGCGCAGGAACTTGTGCTCTCATGGAGGGGCTTTTGGTACCTCGGGCAGCGCCCAATGCTTTTTGGACCTGTTATGGCCTCCGCATCGAAAAACGCTAGATAAAAAGGTTGTAGAGGAAGCTTGAGGCTACCTTTCCCCACAATAATATTGGCACTTTATCTTTTAGCTTACGTATGGGGCTCGCCTGAAAAAGGTCGATTTAACATGGAATCCCTATGGGGTAGTAGTTTTTGAGCGCCCATTTGACCTAATGCTACCAACTGTTACTGGCTACCCCTGGTACTACTGCTTTCCGTACACCCGGCTGAGGTGCAGGAGGCCTTCAGGACCAGGATGGGGCTGCGCGTGAACAAGCCGCGGGCAGGAGGCAGCGGCAACTCCAACGACGGCAACACCGCCCGCCGCGCCTTCCGCTCGCCGGCCGAGTTCGCGGCCTGCACCGGTGTCGACCAGGAGCTGATCGACCGGGTCGGCACGGTGCTGCAGGCTGTCAGCTGTCTGCACCGACTGGACATCGACGCTCTCTCCGCGTACTGCCGCCGCACGGCTGAGCTGTACGTGGAGGGTACATGTCCACCACGCTGCACAAGCTGCTGAGCCACTCCGCGGCCGTGGTGGAGTCTTGCCACCTCCCGATCGGTATGATGTCTGAGGAAGCAGCAGAGGCTACCCACAAGCGGGTCCGCCAGTACCGCCTTCGACACACCCGCAAGGATTCGAGGATCCACACGATGTTGGACCTCCTGGGCTACCTGCTCGTGGCGAGCGACCCGCTGCTCAGCAGCCTGGGTCTGCAGCGCCGGGGGAGGGGGAGGGGGAGGGGGAGAGAGAGAGAGAGAGAGAGAGAGAGAGAGAGAGAGAGAGAGAGAGAGAGAGAGAGAGAGAGAGAAATCAGCTACGTCGTGACGACGGCACCGACAGCAGTGATGTCGACAGCGACGACTGCCACAGCAGCAGTGACTGTTCAGCAGTGACAGCAGTGACTGGCAGAGTCGAACCAGCGCGGCGTGTCGTGAGAGTGTTCAAAGTGTATGTATGTAACATGTGATGCAATACATATGTATCGTGTGTTTATGCTTTTTCGATTATCGAATGTATCGAAAGCATCAGGGATGACCCAAAATGCCTAAATATACCCATTTAAACCATTTGAAAAACATATTGAGAAATATTAACAACGCTACGAATAAATTCGCCCTAAGCTGGTCAACGGCCCCACTGTGCAGCGTTTATAATTTCGGTTGCTGAAAAAGTGTCGTCAATCTTTACTCGTTGCCGTCTGTCTGATAAGTATGATTTAAGCCAGTCATGAAGAGATTCAGTGATTCCAAAGTCATGTCTGCATTTGTATAGGAGTCCTGTATGCCAAATTTTGTCGAAGTATTTTGATATATCTAGATAGATTGCTGTGAAGTCGTGTTCTGAGTCTAATGATTGGTACAAGTTATGAGTGAAATAAAGCAACTGTTGTTCGGCACTGTGGCCTCTCCGATACCCACTCTGTCTGTTAGAAGGTTGTTTTGGGAAAGATGGTCGTAGATGTGTTTGTGTACAATTTTTTCGAAAACCTTAGATAGAGATGACAAGAGACTAATGGGCGATAGTTGCTGACTTCAGATGGAGAGCCTTTGTTTTTGAATATAGGTTTTACGTTTGCTTCTTTGAATTTAGAGGGATAAATACCAAGTGCAAGTGATTTATTGTACAGTTTTGACAATGGTTCTGCGATTAGTACGGCTGTTAGTTTTACAAGTTTTGCAGGTATTTCGTCAGGTCCGGTTGCTTTGTTTACATCTTATCTAATGAATTTAGGAACTGTAGGACTTCTCTTTCGGTTGTTTTTATTTCTCCTAGAGTGGGCACCGGCATTATTTCTGGCTCATCTCTTGGTATGGGCAACTCTGTGTCTATGTCGAGTTTGGCCTGGTCTGAAAAATAGTTGTTTAAAAGTGTTGCTTTTGCGTAGTCGTCAGTAATTATTTCTCCGTCTGGCCTTTCAAGAGGTGGGATGTTGTCATTACGTGTCCGGCCTGTTATGGTTCGTAACGTCTGGTGGTACTTCCGAGGGTCACGTCTTTGGGATATAAGCATTGTCACTTTACGTTCTATGTACTGCTTCTTAATTTGCCTGCAACAGTCTTGTTAGTAGATCTGAGTCGAGTCTTGAGTAGTCCCACATGGTCAGCGGGGACGGTGCAGCCCGGCGAGACGCGCGCCGAGGCCTGTCCGACCGGATCCCTGGCTGACCCAGCGGGGACGGTGCAACCCGGCGAGGCGCGCGCCGAGGCCTGTCCGACCGGACCCCTGGCTGACCCAGCGGGGGCGGTGCAACCCGGCGAGGCGCGCGCCGAGGCCTGTCCGACCGGACCCCTGGCTGACCCAGCGGGGGCGGTGCAGCCCGGCGAGGCGCGCGCCGAGGTCTGTCCGACCGGACCCCTCATCACAGCCAGCGACTGGTTGAATATAAAGCAGGGGACAATGTTCTAGTGAGAAACTTTTCAGGTCAGAAATGGAAGAAGGGAGCATTGTTGGGACGCACAGGACCTGTATCCTACCAAGTGACAGTGGATGGTCTAATCTGGTCAAGACACGCTGGACAACTACATACTTCCACTGATTATCGAGAGTCGGCAGAATCAACAGTCTCAAGAAAATGGTAAACGAGACACCACAGTCAGCACAAGTCAGACAAGTACAAGTACAAAACCAAGCACATGGAAGCAGCCTCAACAAGCCTCCAGTTCCACAATCCACATGTAAAACACAACAGCCTGGGTCGGTCAGCAACCAGGAGCTGGACGGGGACAGTCTTCCCTTATATCTACCTCAGCTGAACCCAAGAACGGAAACGGCACGCAGTGACACAGGAGGGCAGACAACTGATGAAGTCACATCAAATGAGGATGTACCACCACTGGGGGACCAGGACAACCCTCAGATGTCTGCGCAGCTAGAGCCGCAGCCATTCTTACCTGAGCCTGCTGCAGAGTCAGTATCGAGGACCGGGAGAACTTACCGTCGACCGGCGCGATTCAAAGACTTTGTCATGTACTAGTGAACGTACTGAGTGAACAGTTCGCTTTATTTCTAAGGGCCTGAGGGTGTTATGAGGTCACTGACCTTCATTCATTCTTGACATGAAGGAGCCCTGATTAGTTTGTCACTTTCGGTATACTCACGAGCTTTATTTCTACTGAAGATTTTTCACGAGATTTATTTCTACTAAATTTGAGTGCAAAAATGTGTGTGGTGCTCGGTGTGTGTTTTGGGATGAATAAAATGTATGACTAAGAACTTACTTTGTGAAGTCATAACACAATCCATGAAAGCGCCGGCGCGGGCAGTATTTTGACGTCTAGTCTTCGATGTGAAGAACAGCATGCGAGCTGCCCGTATCAAGGCCGTGTATAGGACTTGGTAAATAAACAAGGCTCGTATAGTGCAGTGGGCGGGCATCGCAAAAGCGGGCTGAAAATAGAGGATCCTGTTCCATTTCCTCTTATCACCCTCCACGTAGATGGCTTCCCAGACAGCTGCGACATTGTAATCAGTTCTATTGAGCCTTAGTGCACGTTGGAAGGGTATGCTTGGAAAGGTATGCGACTGCGGGGCTACCCAGTTAGAATTCCTAATGCTATATTGTTAGTTTCGATGTTGCACACCGCTCTTCGTACCTCTCGCGTTAGCGTGACTTGCTTGCTGAGTTTATCTGCAACTTGGAGTGAAGTTCTCGGCACTGCATTTGACACAAGTTCAAGCGTTGCTGACCCCATACCTACATATTTTTGTTGTACAAACATGGGTGGGACGATGAGTCGCTTCAATGCCTTCATGTTCTTTGACTTATGGTGACGGTGGACGGAAGATTTTGATGTAATGAACTCTGAAGGTTCTCGTTGCATTCTGTTGGTGCAAGTATGGTCCCGGCCTTTCTTGGGGGAGAACTAGATCTTCCGCTTATCTTTTGTCTTCCGTGGAGACGGCTTTTATCGGACGGCCACTCCCCTTTTTCTCGCTCAAGAAGCAGTCTGCTTAAGTATTTAATTGGCTGGACCGCTCAGTCCACAAATGGAGGAATTCTGAACGACTCGTGCGCCCCCCCCTCTGATCGCCTTGTTAAGTTCATAGAACGCAACTCATCCATTGTCACCATCCTAGCGCAAATTTGAGCGAATCCAGAGTGATAAAATATCATGGTAATAATTCGCGTTTGCCACGTTTTTGGCTTCAAACAAGTCAGTCGCTTCAAGAATGATAGAATGGACGTCACTCGGCGGCTCGGGCCACAATCAAATTGGACGCGGGGGAGTGAGCTGTTTCGCAGCACGCGGCGCGGCACGTGCCACCTTTCTAGCGTTATTTAGGCGACGCAGACAGAACTATACCAGTTTCCCGGCTTCCCTCTGGTCCAACTGGAGGTCCTTGAGACTGAAAAGCTGCTGGAGTTTTTCTATGAGCCGAGCCTGGCCTCTGGCTGGCGGTGACGCCAATCAACATCGTGAAATTGACATCGAAGGTCCGCACGATCTTCATGTATCGGGCTGACTGGACGTACCGGCCCCCGCCGAAGTTAGTTGGTAGCACTGCTGCTCCACGGCGTACATTTCCTACCAGCCCATATGGTTTACATGTTAAATGGCCTGTTTTCGGCGAGCGATATCTCGGTCAACCTTTGAAGGAATCAATGGTTTTTAGTCTCAAATGATAGATCGATGAATTTTCTTTCGACAATTCCTCTACCATTTTCACGAAACCCAGCCGATCTTCTACGGCGTACAGGGTAAAGATTTATCTGCACGCCAGCACCCGCGATCCGCCCCTCCGATCGTCGGCGCGCGGTCCTCGGTAGCGCAGTCGGTAGCGTATCGGGCTACGGATCCGAGGGTCGTGAGTTCGAATCCTGGGAGCGCCGTATGATTTCGGCTAGAATTGAATGATGTAGAGTCTTGAATGTTTGCGTAATGAATTATTAATAGCTAATTGAATGTATCTGCGCACTAATCGGCCCCTAAAACCCGTTATTCAAGAAATTTTAAAAAATGAATGTCACGTGCGCGTCACGACTGCCAACCATAAGCGCTACCATATTCTAGTTTGAACTAACTTTTTGCTAGTCCCTACCACATAGTAGGTTTTCTATTAGTTATACTAGAAATTCCTACCAGTGTTCGTCCTACCCTTCACTCAATATACCCTGGGACGTACAGCCTGCCACGGCTGATGTCATCAGCCAGGTGTTTGGGACTGCGTGCATGTCTTCTGAGGTCGCCCTGTACGTACGTACATTGAGACGCTGAGTCCGCTGTCGGTATGGTGGCACTAGGAGCACGTAGCCCCCCCCCCCGCAAAGGCCATGGCGTCTTCAAAGACGGTGGTCTCGATCGCGCTCGGGCCGGGAGCCGTCCTGCCGCCGTGGGCGTCCGTCGGCTCCCTCAGCTCCAGGCTCTGTAGCCGTAGCGACTTCTCCAGCTTAGTGGCCGCCCCACACCGGACCTCGCATGCGGGTTGCGAGTTTGCGGGTTTTGAGTTTACGGGCATAATACTCATTCATAGAGTTATTAGACTGTTCCCTTATGGTAACTTCATGAATGCAGTGAAGCCGGTACACCTTCAGAAAATTACATATATAGTCGCAAAACCAGCACAACGAACCTAAATTTTCAACGAAAGACCCGCAAACCTCGCAGAAGTGAACTCACAGACCTCGCAGCGAGGAAAATCGAAAGCTGACTCAAAATCAACTTTTGTAATGCGATGCAAGGTGGCTGGTAAGCTAAAAACATGCAGATTCGCTTGTTCGATGGTAGTGTGGGTCACTCAGCATATATCGTACTATTTAAATTTGAAGAAACCCGAAAACCCAAAAACTCGCAACCCGCATGCGAGGTCCGGTGTGGGGCGGCCTTAAGCAGATCATCGGCAGCAACCAGCTCGTCCCTCTGGAAACATCATAAGCTGAAGAATGACTGTCTCATAGTCTCCACGGAGTACCATGCCGGATTTTGGGATGAAACTGATAACCTGTCAGATACCGATTTTTCTGTTAGTTATTTAGTGACGAGCCAAATAAGCTAAATATGGGTGTTTACTTGGAAGTAAAGTAAACAAGGAAACGTTCCAAACTTATTTATATAGTTAAATGATCGGGAAACGGCGATCACAGCAAACGATATTGTAAGCTAATGAAAAACGAAATGGATGACTTCCCTCAATGCTTAACCTTCGCCCCAGTGGGGGGGGGGCATATGTTACCACCCTGTCGCGTTTTTCGCGTGTGAATAAAAAACCGCGGCGCGTAGCGCCGCGCCGCTTGGGGTAGCTTTTGGTACATCAATTTTGGACAATGTGTGACATTTTTGACCCCAGGTCATGTCAGGTCAGGTCACCAGGTCAAGTAAACTGACCAAGCCTAAAAAAAAGTTTGCAATCATGTCCAGCCTGCAGTGTTTGTCAGAAAGGTTTTAAACTTCGTGGATTGCATGCTGTTATGAGCGCCTACAATGTGTATATCTCGGATTTTTTATATCCTTGACCTAAGGTCAGGTCAGTGGCGTGACCTTTCCATTACAAGTCAATGGAGAAAAATGAAAATGCCTCTAGATCCGTGTGTACGCATAGGAACGGTCCAAATATTTCAGAATCACAATGATTTAGTCCACTCGTGATGACCAAGGTGTCATTTTTGCTGATAGCCTCTAGAAAGGTCATCCGAGGTCATTTGAGGCTACAAACAGTTTTTTGCCAATAACTCGCGATTGGAAAGAGATAGAACGCTGGGGATGGTCTCATTGTGTTTGTGTCGTTGAGACGCATCGACTGATATGCAACATGACCTTTTCTGGTCAGGTCATGACCTTGACCTGAGGTCAAATTTTCAAGTTGACCTTTCAAGGTCAAATTATAGTTCATTCGACGCGTCTCGGCGAGGGGAACACGATTCTGGCAATATAAATGTCGTGGCTTTTTGTAGTCGAAAGTTATTGTCGAAAAACACTTAAAGTAAAAACAGCTATTTTTGGAGTTTTTGCCCTCTGGAGGCTAAACCGTTGACCTGAGGTCAATATTGATAACGACCTTTTCAAAAGAAGAGTTCAAAAGCTATCGAGTGCTCTTTCATGCGCTTTTCTAGCTACCATAGTTCCTGAGATAGCGGCATGTTTTCTGAAAAATATAATGACAATTGGCAAATTTTGACCTTTGATGACCTCTGGTGACCCCAATATTGCTCTAAGGTGAAAAATGACCGAAATACTTTCAAACGTACGCATTAAGAGCTATCGACTGCTTTTTACCGCGTCTTTCTAGCCCTCTTAGTTTTTGAGTTAGAGGTGGGTGGTAACATATGCCCCCCCTCACTAGGGCGAAGTTGGCTGAGACCGCCACTGGGGCGCGGGTTAAGATTATTTAGGAATGGTTCAATTGTTCAAACAGCATGTTATGCAGTGGCAAGAAGACAGGAAAGCAGGTTACTGAATTTTCAGTTAATCCGCGAGGGACAGGTAAACCATTCTCAATCTCTTCTTGGTTCAATCCCTGATAGCCTGAGCTGATCTATCCGGTGTTAGGCTCTGGTCCCACCGGCATCCACTGCTGGCGACTACTATGTAGAATTGAAGAACTATGAACTATGGACTGCACGCGCAGACGAGCGCGCGCTTTCACCGCGTCCAGACTGGTGATTGAACCGTAGACTGCGCAGCTTCGCGAAGCAATTCTCCAGACAGTCCTGATTTAGGTGCTCAGTCAGCAGGTAGCTGACCTCCGGCTGTGTCTGCTGCAGTTCCGCGTAGAGGCCGCGCAGAGACGCCGTGCTGCGCTCTTCCAACATACACCACTGGGTCCGCCCCGCCCTACATCTGGTTCTCTAAGCACCCATGTGGTAATACCGGCACCAATCGTGGAAAATGGCCTAATTTTAGATGTTTCTGGCACCTATTTATTCTTCGGTATGCTCTTGGGTATGCCTTACTCTATTCTGAACCAGGTACCTAAATACTTTAAATATGTAGGACATATCTAGTAAGAAATTCGATTTTTAGTATAATATTCCATGAAGTCTAGTCTAGCTGCCAGCGCAGTTGTATTCCAAGGCATGACTGAAGGCTGAATGGAGGAGTGGAGGAGCCCGGCGGCTGACAGCGTATGAGAGCCAAGAACGTATAAAAGGAGGAGCCCGAACGCCCGGGCCCGACGGGACGGGATAGTGAGCTTGTGTCTTGACATGTAGTAACAGCAAAAAGCTACGGAAGGAACAAGTTGCGTCATCACTATCTTAACTTATCTGCCCTGGAGCAGTGCTGCCGGATTTGGAGGATTTCCGCTTATATGGAGGATTTCGAACTCGACGGAGAAATTTCGCCTTTGGAGCATTTTCAATTCTGGAGGAAAATCTGGAGGATTGGCCGCTCTATGAGAAATTTCGATGTGATGGGAAAATTGGGTACACATAATACTAAAGTAATAAAAGTTCCGGCAGGTTCTGAATCTGAAACATACTGTCAGAATATCGTCAACGAGAGTTAACGCATTTAAAAATCCTCGCAAATAGTGGGGTGAGTGGGGTCTCATGGGGTTTGACGTCCATAGTAGGTGCCTGCATTTTTACGGGCAGGACACACTTCAAGCACATTCAAATTATGCCCAGACGCCGAGTTGAGATAGGCTGCACGTCTCGCTGTTTCTCGAGGGGCCAAGGTTCTGAATTCTGAATTCTGAGTCTAACAAAGTCCGTTGAGCTCCCGTATCCACCAGTCATTAAAAATTGCCCCGTTTATCATCACTTTCGTCACCGGCGCGGCAGCGACATCAGGCCAGCGTTACGAGCCTGCCCGGCTATTCGTTTGAGCACTGAAACTTGCGGATCCCCAGCCCCTACGGGACCAACAGCGTATCATACCCTGAAACCCGTCAGGTGGGTGGGTGTTCGTTTTTTGACCCTCTTCGTGGTGTGCGCCTTCCCCGGGCGCCAGGAGGCCGCTGACATCGCTAGCCAACAGTCGGTTCTTGACCTGACCGTTTGTGCCGAAAAAATCGGGGCAAGCCTGTCTCACTAAGCGCCGCATTGATATCCCATAGTCATGAGGGCGTTTTTGTTTTGTTTTTTTTTTTCCCGGAGCTTTGAGAGTTTCTTTACAGCTTGTGCTGTGGGAGTTTGGTCCAAATGACTCGTGGGCTCCGCACTCAACGAAGGAAATGTCAGACCCAAGTCAGACCGCCGTTCGAAGTTTCTGTCTCATTGACTAACAACACGCAGTGCCTCACCGGAGCAGCGTGTGGCGACGATCATGCAAACTGGTCTGGAGTGTTTTAGGGCCTTGGTCTGGAGTAAACCCGCCCAGCGGCACAGATGTCGCGGTTTATATGTATATACATTATGCATAGATGTCGCAGCTATAGCGACACATGCAGTGCAAATGGTAGCATACAGCAGTAGTTTCCCCTACTAAAGTGGTGGTTTTCTACCACAGATGCTCGTCGAGGTCGGAATTTCCAAATACGCATGGCTCTGCACTGACTCCAGTCTGAAAAAGAAACTGACTGAGAATACAAGATTCAAAGAGGACAACGTTGCCTTCATGGATAACATGTTGCAAGAGAACTACGCTGAGGAGGTGCCGGAGGAAAGCCTGAGCAGGGCAGACGGCCGTGTGTGTGGTATGTTTGGTATGCACATTGTACGTATGTAGTCGTACATACATATGTACATATGATGTGGTATGTAGTCGTACATACCACATCATGGTGTATCACCCCAAATGGTCGACAAGATCAGAGTCGTTTTCGATTTGCGGCCAAGTACGATGACCTATCCCTGAACGACGTGCCGCTTCAGGGTCCTGATCAAACCAACTCCCTGCTCGGCGTTCTTGTAACTGTAACCAGTGTGTTACAACTAAGGTGGCTCATCCTCCAGCACCAGTAGACTGCTACATGTCGTATTATTTACATTATTTCCGAATCTCACATTTAGCACCTAACATATACAAAACATAATTAACAGCTCGCAGTAACAAGATCGAATCATAAAATGCAATACATAATAGATTGAGACTGTCACATATCTTCAACCGTGTGCATATTCAACTAATAATATTTTAACAACTAGCAACTGTATTGCAAGAATGCGAACGCATAATCTGAGATCATGACAAGCTGTCTAGAGCATCAACGGTCTATAAGCTAAAAATGTGAACATCTGACTACTTGGCTACGACTGTGACCGTTGTATTTCCATGGGCACCTTGCGGTCGCGCCATCTGCCGTTCTATCCAATCCAGGTAGCTGGAGACGCGGGTGTAGAGACTGCCGAAGGCCGGGTTGCCGCAGCCCATGCCGAGAGACACGACGCCGACAGCCGTGTAGGTGCCGTCGGTCGCGCGCGCCACCAGCGGGCCGCCCGAGTCGCCCCGGCACGAGTCTTGGTGGCCGGCCGTGGTGTCGAGCGCGCAGATCAGCCGCGAGCCCAGGCCCCCCGGATAGTTGTCCTCGAAGCCGGGCACGCGGCGGTAGGCGCGCTCGCACTCGCCGGTGGGCCGCACCTGCTGCACTGCTTCGCGCAGGTGGTCCGACCGCGGCTCGGAGTACTGCACGCGGCCCCAGCCGGCCACCACCACATCGTCTCCGACGGCTGGGTCGTCGGCCGCCGACGACGGCAGGCAGACGGGCTGCACGTGCGCCGAGAGCCGCGCCGGCTCGGCCAGAGTCAGCAGCGCCAGGTCTTGTTGGTGGCCGCGCCGGCCGGCCGGCACGGCAGCGTGCGCCACCAGCACGTCCTGGTGCCGGCCGTCGGCCGTCTCGGTCAGGTCGTGCTCGCCCAGGCGCACTGTGAGCGGAGCGCCGGCGCGCTCCACGCAGTGCGCCGCCGTCAGCACGTGGCGCTGGCTGATGAGGGCGCCGCCGCAGCGCCAGCGGTGCCGACCGGAGCCGGTCGACTCGCGCCAGCCGAGCAGCGCCATCCACGGCCACCGCCCGGGCGCCGAGCGCCGGCCGAAGGCGATGTTGCGAGCCAGAGTGGGCGGGGTGCCGGGCCGGCCGCAGGTCCTGATGGTTGTGTCTCCGCTGCTGGTGGCCTCCGTCGGACAGCAGACCTTCAGCTCATGCTGCACCATGGCGCACGGCTTCACACAGTCGGGCAGCTGCGGACCCGAGAGCGCCTCACACGAGCTCGGGTACATGCAGCGCCCCTGGCGGCCGTCGGACAAAACACACTCACTGGAGCGGCGCACCAGTTCGGTCACGGAGCCGAAAAAAATCTGCGAGGACGCGCCGCAGCTGGCCGCCAGAGCCGCCCACGTCAGCGCCACGAGCATGGTCCGGGTGGTGTGGGGCCGACGGAACGACTGGCCGACCGACCGTACCCGCGCCGCTTTTGAGCCGGTCATGACGTCACCAGGTGTCCGGCGAACCGGCCTGGGAGGCCCGCCGCTCTCCTGATGACGTCACTATTGCGGTGTATGACGTCATGTTGTTTCCCAGTGACTGGCCTCAGCGGCTGTCATCCTCACCTGCAGCGGAAGGTGTAAGGTGACAGGTGGCCGCAGGCGAGTATGCGTAAAGCTAATTTATTCAGCAGTTACTTGTTAAGCCGTCCGTTTTATTATGTAAGGCATGAGTCAAATATGTGTGTCGTGATGTTATAAATCAGTTACGTGCAGGAGCAGCGGAAGTATGTGGTCTTGACCGCCCTTAACGGCAGGTAAGAAAACGTACTTCTGTCTTAAGTCAGATGCGCCATCATAACCAGGTGCAATGGCCTCCAGATCAGAGAACTGTGACACGGCCCGAGTACTGCGAAGTCGGGTCGACCTCTGACGGCGTCTTCCAGGCCAGTTATCTCTGCCAGCCAGCACACTAACAGTGAAGCAGGTTATAGCCGACTGACGAAGCAAACGTGACCACAAACATAGCCGCGAGTGGCGAACATGCGAAATAAACCCTCCTGATGTGCAGGATCCTCTATGAACTCTCGCCAGTTTTCGCCTTTTTATAGCGGCTTTACTGCATAGGTATGGGAGCTTGCGGCTAGTAAGTAGCGGCTGATCACAAATAAGCTCGGAAAGGCACTTTCACAAATCTGCGCCACCATGCGTCAAATCGCCATTCTGCCCTGGCATGGTCATGGCTCATGAGTCATTTGTGAAGCAGAGAGGGGTGGGGGAGCCCCTTCCGACCTCCCTGTAAGTGCGAAGGTGAAAAGTGATAATGTAGCCTGGGCAGATGCGGCACGTTCTCCCGGGTCCAGCGATGCCCTCTATGTAAAATGCATAGGCAGTCACCAGCTAATCGCGATAACGAGTGCTCTCCGGCCACGGACTCATTGCTGCGGAGTCAGGAGACCACTGAACTCTATAATGTGGAATGCGCATCGGCCGCCAGATGGTGTCCAACGGTGCCGCCATGTTGCGCAGACCAGGAAGCGGCCGCCGCCTGTGTTGGGGAATAGGGAATTCGGGACCTCGATTTACGTTTGCGGTCGCTGCATGCGTTACGTTCAAGCTATGTGGACACGGAACCCGGCATCTTACGCAGAATTGAGTGGAGAACAAGATGAAATCCTAAAAAATCCTCAGATACAAGGAACTAATACGTTAAACCCTTATAAGTCAATGGGGAAATATGAAAATTGCTATATTTGCGCCGAGAATGATCTGAAACTATCTCAAGCATATAGAATCATGATTTCATGCACTCCTTGCAAGGTTCTATGCTTCATATTTGCATTGTTGCCCTTGCGTGACGTCATTTGTGACGTCACAAGTGTCACAATTTTTCTTCAATAACTCCCGATCAAATTGAGCTAGCGAGTCGGGAAAGCCACCAATGGACTCAGGAAGACCTGCCGAAGCGAATGATATGCGACATGACCTCTTTCGACCAACTTCGTGACCTGGGGGTGCTGATCTGACCTTGACCTGAGGTCAACACCCTAAGTTGACCTGACCCGAACAAAAAGTATATCACTCGATGCGCCTGAGCTAGCTGAACACGATGGTTCCAAAATCGCGGCTCTACGGCCATTTTTGGCGAAGTTATTAACCAAAAACCGAACCCATGCCTTAGATCACTTGACCTGACCTCAGAGGTCACCGGTTGACATGAGACCTTTACAGCGGGTTCCTACCAGTCATTTTGCATTATACTTTGCCGCATACGACCACTTTACCGCTTAATTATAGTTTAATTAGCGGCGCATTAGCGAGGTGGGTTCAATCAACCCCTTCGGCCGGGGCAAATGTAGGTCCGGCGAGTGAATTTGAGGAATTCTGAAGATACGATCGTGTTCCCCATTCAATTCTGCGTAAGATGCCGGGTTCCGTATCTACGTAACTTGAACGTAACGGATGCGGCGGCAGCAAACGTAAATCGAGGTCCCGAATTCCCTATTCCTCAACACAGGCGGCAGCCGGTTCCTGGTCTGCGCAATATGGCCGCCACCGTTAGACACTACGGCCAATAGGGTTGAAGCGGCATTGCTCCCCTGTGCAGGAGACTAACGCCGTATCCACTAGGCCACACTGAATGATTACTCCAGGCTTATTCCTTTCTCTTTTGACATGTGCAAAGGTTGGATTACTGACGGTGTCCGCGCCAACTTCGCACCGACGGGGGGGGGGGGGGGTGCGGACAAGTGCTCCCCCTGACATCTTGAGAACGAACCAAGATAGCGACAAGTGATTAACAGCATTAGGACAAGGTCTGCAATTTTTACTGAGATCATTTTTAGGTCAGGTCAAAGATGACTTGACGGGGATAAAAAAGTAGAATAAGTGGCGCTACACTGAGAAAAAAAAATTATTCCCCTGGAACACCTTTAAGGGTGTGTGCCAAACTGCACCTCGCTGGGGTGTCAGACGGGTGTCACTTTTGACACCAATACAGGTGTCATTGGGAATGAAACACCGGGTGTCTGACACCCTTTTGGGTGCACACCCAAAAGGGTGTCAGACACCCGGTGTTTGATTCCCAATGACACCTGTATTGGTGTCAAAAGTGACACCCGTCTGACACCCCAGCGAGGTGCAGTTTGGTACACACCCTTAAAGGTGTTACGAGAGTGTCCATTGGATGCCAAAAAAAGGTGTCGACACATTCTTACATTTATTGGTTCAAACAGGCATATCGCATACAATGGCATTCCTATCTTGTATACAGCAACAAACTATAAAGTACAAAAAATATGGGCCCTATATTTACGGAGAAATCCAATGAAAACTCACCGAAACACATCGGGTCCATTCACAGTGAGAAGTTGCTCGCATTTCAGCAATGATAATTAACCGTCGATTATCTCCAACCAGATGTTATTCCGCAGTTCACTTGCTTTCGTTTCCATGGTGCAATGCTGTGTTGTCATCCTCACTCCAGACTTCAAATTTCACCGAGTACCGCCCGCCTCGTCATTTGAATAAACACGGAGCAAGCTACAAATAAAAGCTAAACATTATCATTAACGCACAATCACTTGAAGAAGTACACTGCGAACAACGTTCGGCGCCACTATATCCACATAAATTCAAAAAAAGCCCTGCCATCACTCACACCGCACACGCACCACGTGGCACGCCGCCGCCAACTGAACTCTAACGGCTTTCCTGCAAGGTGGCGCTTTTTGATCTTCGCATGGTTGACGCCGTGACTAGCACACAAATGACGTCACACAATGAAGCTTGCTGATTGGGTAATGATTCAAACCACTGGACCTGCTGTGGTTTCTAGCAGTGCTACGGAGTCAGAGTCGGAGTCTGATGGAGTTGGCAGTTCTGGCCGGAATAGGAGTCCATTTTGGAAGACAGAGCGGGAGTGCGAGTCACTGAAAATCCGTTAGACACCGCATCCCTGGTTCCTAACACAAGTGACGTCAGAACAATTTATGTGATGATTTAGGTTCGAATACACGACAGCTTTCAAACATTTCATGACTCATGCTGGAATGTTCCTCAACAAATGACAACACACGTGAAGGTATCACAAGGGTATCAGATCCCTTTTAAGGAACATTTTTGTTTACACCTTTTGAAGTGTTGATGGTTTAGGGTGTTTGACACCCGAATGGATGTTGGTGTAGGACACCCATTAATGTTTCTTTCTGAATCCCATCATGGTGTGTTTAAAAGCGCGTTGCACTTGAAGGTTGTCATCGTGGTGTTGTACACCTCCATGATTCCCAAAACAACATTTTTGACACCAATCTGGGCGTTATATGACACTGCAATGATGTCCGACACCCGTGAGACACCCCATGGGAATATTTTTCCTCATTTTTTTCACGCTGTTTTTGGTGTCAGATCCTTTTGCAAGTGTCAATGTGACACCTCTAGCAGTGTCGGACACTCTTAACATTCCGCTTCAATAAATGGCAACACCTGTGAAGGCATCATAAGGGTGTCAGATGCTTTTAAAAGAACATTTTTGACACCTTTTAGGGTGTTTGATACCTTAGAGTGTTTGATACCCGGATGGGTGTGGGTGTCGGACACCTATTAAGGTGTCATGCTGAATCCCATTAAGGTATATCTAAACGCTCGCATGCGAACGAACACTTGAAAGGGTGTCATCGTGGTGTTGTACACCTTAATGATTCCCTAAACAGCATTTTTCAACACCAATCTGGGTGTTCGATGACACCTCCAATGGTGTCTGACACCCGTAAAACACCCCTGGGGAATAATTTTTTTTCTCAGTGTAGATATGAGTTTTTCTCTAAACATTTTCGAAATAGCCACGTTAGGAACAAACTAAGAGCACCATCGTGATCCTCTCGTCAATCCGCATCGAAACAAATAGGTGTTGATCTCGAAAGGTCAAGGTCAAACATTGACCTAACGTCACGTGACCTCAAGGTCATTACGTATGTAATTCGATGCGCCTTGATGAGTTCAACACAATGAGACTATCTGCGCGGCTGTATATTGCTCCTGTAAGGAGTTAATAACCCGCGCCCCAGTGGCAGTCTCAGCCAACTTCGCCCTAGGGGGGGGGGGCATATGTTGTTGGGGGGCATGTAAAAAATAAAGTATCACTTCTACTTCAGAACAAACACGACCCTCACAAATATCATAAAATTTTAAGAGACATAACAGGTCATAAACAAAACCATTCCATACCGACACTCATACAACACGATGGCACAACAGCGACAACTGACACTGACAAAGCCACCATGCTGAATACATACTTTGCCTCACAAACACAACTTGACATCACAAACGCACACATTGCACAGCTTCAAACATACACAGCAAGAAACACTGAACCAGTACCCACTCTCAGCAGCATTGACATCACCCCTGGTGAAGTCCTTCGAACCCTGAACAGCTTAGACGCTAATAAAGCTTGTGGTTCAGACAGATTGCCTACGAAAATTTTAAAAATGACAGCATTACTGATTTACGAACCTTTGACACAACTTTTTAACAAATCTCTCACCACCGGAATATACCCCACATCTTGGAAAAAGGCTAAAGTTCGCCCAATATTTAAGCGAAAGGGAACTCCGTCTGAATTAAATAATTATCGCCCAATCAGTTTACTTCCGTGCATATCAAAAGTTTTTGAAAAAATTATATTCGCTCATATATATCAACACATTACTGAATTTTCGCTTCTAACCGACAGACAAAGTGGATACCGACCAGGACACAACACTCAACTGCAACTTACATACATGACAGACTTACTGTACAAATCTCTCGACAACGGACGCGACTTCACCACAATATACTTAGACATTTCTCGATATTTTGAAAAGATTTGGCACAAGGGTCTTCTTATTAAGTGTAAAAAGGAGTTTGGAATAACGGACAACTTACTGACGTGGCTTGAATCTTATCTGACGGACCGACAGCAGACAGTTGACATTAATAATATTACATCACAGACACTGACACTTGACGCTGGGGTACCGCAAGGATCGGTTTTAGGGCCACTTCTGGCGATTTTATATTTAAACGGACTATGTGACAAAACCACAAACAAAATGCTTTTTTATGCCGATGACTGCTCTTTATACTCGTCTTACTCTCCAACTGACAACTTTCACGACGCACAAACGACACTACAGAAAGACCTAGACATCATACACAACTACGGACAAACATGGGCTATAACATTCAATGCAACGAAAACCACACAACAAACTTTCTCACATCGACAACAAACTAATCGACCAACCCTTACTTTCGGCGGTAACCCCATTCCAATAGTAAATGACCATAAACATCTCGGCCTCACACTATCCACAGATCTACGCTTTCACACACACATTAATGACGTCCTTCTAAAATGTAATCGTTCTATGGGCCCTTTATACCCAATAGCAAAACACATACCTAAAGGAATGCTTCTATCTCTCTATATTACTTACGTTCAACCTTTCCTCGACTATTGTGACATCACTTACGACGGACACATCACAACGACTGACGGCATGCGACTAGAAAAAGCACAAAACAGAGCAGCACGACTGATCACTGGGACTGGACTTCGGACATCGACTAACGGACTGCGACGAGAACTACTAGGGTTGACTATTAAGTAATGGAAGTGCCTTAAGCAATTAAACGGGTTTGCACGTGCACACATTATTTGGGTGTCATTTCATGCGCCGATCTTTTTTCTATCCAATGGTGAAGACCACATGTCCCTAGCTACTTTTTGCTATAAGCTATCGTCGTTTTCCCAAGAGACCTCCCGAGCCTGTGGCGCACCTGCTGGCAATGGCCAAAGCCGCGCGCCAGCGACGAGTGCAAGGTCATTAGAGCTCAGTTTGTCGTAGGGAAAAGGCCTACCAATATCAGAAAATTTATTTTCTAAGTGTATGGAGCGACGCAGCCTCCCCACAGACGATATGTCGGTGGTTTCATCGGTTTGAGAAAGAAAACGCCGATCAGTCTTCTGGCGGCGTTCCAGGAGTGGGTCAAGACGAGGCTGGAATGGTGTGTGATGCTTGAAGGCGATTATGTGGAGTAGTGTATGCTGTCATTTATCGTGCCAATGTGTATTGTTTTGATGAAAATATAGAAATTGTCCATTGTGTAGCCATAACAATAAGCCAATAAGCTCTGATGACCTCGCGCTGGCGATTTTGGCCATTGCCAGACTCTTTTTCATGATGCGCCGCAGGTTCGGGTGGTCTCTTGGGAAAACGACGATAGCTTGGAGCAAGAAGTAGCCAAGGACATGTGGTCTTCACCATTGGATAGAAAAAACATCGGCGCATGAAATGACACCAAGAAAACATGTGCACGTGCAAAAACGTTTAATTTCATCATCACCAAGTTTATTAAACAAAAAATACGGGCTGAACTTGTACAAAATATAAGACAGACGCAAAAGCAAAAGCTTAACTCAAAGCGCCTAGTCTGAATGTCATACATAAACAAATGTAAACACGGCTGCGCAGGCAATTGCTTAAGGCACTTCCATTACTTAATAGTCAACCCTAGTAGGATGGACTTCTTTGACCGACAGACGGAAAATCCACAAACTTCAGCTTTATCACAAATTAATATTCAATCCTATAGTTCCCGAATTTATTAAGACCAATATTCCTAACACAAGACAGCAAAACACAACACGAACTTTACGAAATATTTCAGCTCAAACAATACCATTGGCCAGAACCACATCCTATCACCGATCCTTCGTCCCATCCTCTACAAGCCTCTGGAACACATTGCCCGAACATCTACGCACAAACAATAACTACTTTACCTTTAAAAAACACCTAAAAGAACTGATTACACAACCCCGTCCACCTCTGTATTATTTCCTAGGCACAAAAACAGGCAACATTTTACACACAAAACTACGACTGAATACTTCAAAACTTAATGCTCATTATTTCTCCATACAACAAGCTAATTCACCCTCTTGCACTTGCGGCTATAATTCTGAGAACACAAAACATTTCCTACTTTCCTGTCCACTTTATCATACTCAGCGAAACATTCTTTACAACACCGTGTCGCCCGTCATCCGCACTGACTTTTCCACTCTCCCTTCCTCCAAACAACTCGACATCCTTATCCACGGTACAGACCTGAGTCGTGAGGAGGGCCGTGTGGTTGCCACCGCTGTCCAATCCTTCATCATCCATACCCATCGCTTATAAAATACAACATCCCAGTCCCAATCCTCACCACTACCGTGGTCGGACGAGTGGGCGCGGTGCGGGGCAGGCTTGCAGTGCCGCCGGGGTCGTGGAGCGTTACCGGGCTTGGGCGGTCCGGTCGATCGACGATCACTTTGACATGTTTTGCAACATAAATGTTTTTATTCCGTTATTCTTGTTTCATTGTGTTTCATCATTATTATTGTTGCTAAATACGTTAAGTACTTCTCGTTTAGCAAGCGGCGCCATGATTTAAGTGCGTAGCACTTTTGCGCCAATTGCATACTTTATTTGTTATATTCATCTGTTTGTTATTGAATAAATGGTCTCTCTCTCTCTCTCATGTTACCACCCACCTCCAAAAACTCAAAAACTAAGAGGGCTAGAAAGACGCGGTAAAAAGCAGTCAATAGCTCTTGATGCGTACGTTTTAGAGTATTTCAGTCAGTCATTTTTCATCTTAAAGCAATATTGGGGTCACCGGAGGTCATCAAAGGTCAAAATTTGCCAAATGTCATTATATTTTTCAGAAAACATGCATTTATCTCAGGAACTATGATAGCTAGAAAAACGCATGGAATCGCAATCGATAGGTTTTGAACTCTTCTTTTGATAAGGTCATCATCAAAATTGACTTCAGGTCAACGGTTTAGCCTCCAGAGGGCAAAAACTCCAAAATAGCCGTTTTTACGAAGTGTTTTTCGACAATAACTTTTGACTTAAAAAAGCCACATTTTTATTGCCAGAATCGTGTTCCTCTCGCCGAGACGCGTCGAAAGAACTATAATTTGACCTTGAAAGGTCAACTTGAAAATTTGACCTCAGGTCAAGGTACCTGACCGGAAAAGGTCATGATGCATATCAATCGATGCGTCTCAACAAGACAAACACAATTGTGTATTGAAATATACCGTCCACAGGTGCACCCCATTTACAGACGGAGTCACAAGCATAAATATACGTCACATTTTCACACACCTACCTATGTGTAACTAACACATGCATAAATAAGGTTACAGGCTCGATACGAATGCCTTCACCTGACTTCTAAACGCCGCCCGGGATCCGAACAGGTCAGCAGTGGGCCGTTTCTCACATAGACTGTTCACAGCTCGTGGCAAGCGACAGAACAAACCGTTTCTGATTGTGTCAACCCTTGCTGCAGGCACATACAGCAAGGGTTGACACAATGAGGTCATCCCCAGCGTCCTATCTCTTTCCAATCGAGAGTTATTGGCGAAAATCTGTTTGTAGCCTCAAATGACCTCAGGTGACCTTTCTAGAGGCTATCAGCAAAAAGACGCCTTGGTCGTCACAAGCGGTCCAAATCATTGTTATTCTGAAATATTTGGACTGTTCCTATGCGTACACACGGATCTAGAGGCATTTTCATTTTTATCCATTGACATAATGGTAAGGTCACCTCACTGGCCTGACCTTAGGTCACGGATATAAAAAATCCGAGATATACAAATTATAGGCGCCCGTAACATCATGCAATCCATCAAGTTTAAAACCTTTCTGACAAATACTGCAGGCTGGACATGATTGCAAACTTTTTTAGGCTTGGTCAGTTAACTTGACCTGGTGACCTGACCTAACATGACCTGGGGTCAAAAATTTCACACATTGTTAAAAATTGATGTTCAAAAAGCTACTCCAAGCGGCGCGGCGCTACGCGCCGCGGTTTTTTTTATTCACACGTAAAAAACGCGACAGGGTGGTAACATATGCCCCCACTGGGGCGAAAGTTAACAACAATCTTTGGAGATCTTAAAATTCCGAGAAATAAAAATTGCAGCTACCAGTAACCGCATTGCATCTTGCAACTTTCAAAGGACTCCGTCTTCTACTATAGCTCTGACACGGTGACAAAGTTGCAAAAAAGTTATTTCAGTCGAAGTGACCTGGTGACCTGACATTGAAAGGTAGGAGATTCAAAGTTGCACACCATGTGTAAAAGTGATGAGGGAATAGTCGTGCCAAATTTCAGCACCGCGATTTTCCGCTGTTAACGAAAAACCTGAGGGGGCTGGGGCGGATACCCGCCCCCCCCCCCGTCGGTGCGCAGGATCTAGGCAAGAAATCTAGGCAGTGATTGCATTTCCGAATCCTAAACGGGACTTTTTTGAAGATGAGATAGTCCCTTTAACACTTTTCATTCAGTTCCACACTGATTCTCGAATTTTGACCGAAAAAAAGTTATAGTCTGTTTTTCGTATCTTCTACCTTCACTCCAAGATGTTGATCTCATTAACCACGTGCTCCAACGAACATATGATTAAAATCAAGTCTGCATGAAAGAAAATTTTACCTAGCGGAAGATCAGGGCCTTGCTTTTATCAAACAACGGATTTTACGCTTATCTCTGTTTATCGAGTGGAATGATTGAGATAATTGAGGTGACTTTTTGTAGATATTTATGAACATGTTTATATTCGCTTTGTAATCTATTTTTTCTTTTTTCATTATGTTTTCCAAACATCAGAGGGGAAAGGGTCTCTCTCGGCTCGCAGGCAAGACAAGTTGTTCGGAACGTTTACTGCTACTTTTCTAAACAAAAGGAAACTCAACTGAAACGAGGCGATGAAGAGGCTGCGAAACAGCTGAATGTCGCTAGGGAAGCAAGCTTAGCCACTGGAGTATCGGAATGGACGGTGAAGATGGTGAGGAAAAATACCGAAGACGGTGGCTGCGCATCTCCACTCCGAAAGAGACCCAGCAGAGCAAAAGGCCAGTGGTTTGATGATTTTGAAAGATGTGCTCTGAGAAGAATCGTGCACAACATGTACCTGAATGGGGAAAATGTTACCCTAGACACCTTGACTGCGTCAGTGCAAACTCAGATGGAGAAGACAATATCACGTTCTTCGCTCCGCAAAGAGCTGAGCTGCGGATCGGATTCAAGTTCCGAAAAGTAAACAACCGCAAACTTCTCACAGAAAAACCTCAAGTAACAGCGGCTCGGAACATCTTCATCCGTCGCATTCTTAAAATCAGGCAGCAGGCACCAGATCGGTCAATAATATACCTTGATGAGACTTGGTATAACCAATATGACATGAAGACAGTGGCATGGCTGGACGACAGCGAGGTCAGCGGACAAAAAACAGCAATTGGAAAGGGCAAACGGCTGATTCGCGTCCACGCTGGCTCAGAAGACGGCTTCATATCTCAAGCATATATGTGCCTGAGGACAGACGGGAAATCTGCCGACTACCATACGTCGATGAACGCGGAGTGTTTCGAGGAGTGGTTCAGAGGGCGGTTGTTACCCAACATACCACCTCACAGCGTAATCGTTATGGATAACGCATCGTATCACTCGAGAAACGCAAGAAAAGTCCCAACAACGAACTGGCGGAAGGCGGCGATCCAAGAGTGGCTGACGGGACAGGAAATTCCATTCGAACCGGACATGAGGAAGGTCGAGTTGCTGGAGCCCGTTCGCCCTCTGCGAGGGAGACCTGAATACGTGCTGGACAAGCTGGCAGAGGAAGCCGGCCATGAGGTCATCAGGCTGCCACCATATTATTGCGACCCCAACCCCATCGAACTGATCTGGGCGAACATGAAAACCTACGTTCGACAGAGAAACACTTCGGGGCGGCTTGAAGAAGTGAAAAAGCTTCTGAAAGAAAGCCAAGAGGCCGTCGGAGCAGACCTGTGGCGGAGCTGCTGCCTCCACGTGATGAACCTGGAGCGCCAATACTGGCATGATGACGGGCTTCTGGAGGACATCGCTCCTGTGATTGTGACTCTGAGTGAGGAAAGCAGTGACGAAACGGAAGATGAAAGTGACCTCGAGTGATGAGGTGGCGCCGAGTGAGCACACACTTGTCGCTTACTCATGCAGGCATTTCAATGCTGTGTTCAGTGTGTTTCAATGCTGTGTTTATAATTAAATTTTCAGTGTCACCAATACACACATACCGTTGTTTTTAGTGCATTCGTGGATATTTTCCCGCGCTCGAGTGTGGGTTGCAGCCAATTTCGCCATGGTTGGGCCGAAAGGACTTAAAAGTTCAAAAAGGAAAGATTAAACCTTAAACGATGCCGGAAAAGCGACCGATGAGACTCACCATTAGCTATTTCGGAAACATGAAGTCTATTGAGGTCAAATGAGGTCAAACTACGCTTTTGTTAATATCTTGGACAGGCTTCAATAATGATGTCACTGTGTTCCTTTTTAATCAGCCAAGTCGAATGATATTTTTACTATAAAAAGTAAGATGATTTACTATAAAGTTTAGAAGCCAAGAAACTGCTAGCTATATCGCGAAAACGTACAATTTTGTATCCCATTGACCTTTTCCTCGAAAATGTAAAAACAATGCCAAAAGTTATATTTAATGCGGTGAGCAATTTTATATCCCCTTAATATTGACCCGGAACCACCAAATTTTCATAAGAGTGAGATTGTTTTTTAATCCAATTACCCTGTAATTTTTGTGTATCTAACTGCCGAAGGAGCCGCATAATTACATCACAGCAAAACGTCTTTGTAAATAGTTGTGTGCTGTAGTGATGTGATCATATTCAGACTGCAGGCTTCTGTGATGAACTTCGCTGCAATAAAGGCTTGCTCCAACGCGAGCAACAAACTCCGCAAGTGAGTGGTTGGCCATGTGTTTAAAATTCGAAAAATGATTCACAAAAAACATGCTGAAGGGATAAAACATCTTTGAGTGAAGGTAGAAGATACGAAAAACAGACTATAAGCACGTGAGTGAGTACATGCAAGGCCCTAAATACAAGGTTGCACGGACTAATTTCTACTAAACCTACCAGAATATAGTTTCACGGTTGAGTATTTTAATAACTATTAAATCAAAACTTCTTTATTATTTTCTCGTTATCATTTACAAGCAATTTTATAAATCGACTTTCAATTTGCTTGCCTTTTACTGGCAAAATAACTTTCTAGTATTGGGTCAACATAGTTGTGTAGCAGTAGGAACCATATCTGGCAAAACCCCAATGCCTACATACAGCAGAAAAGCAGCCACCAGGTGTCGCCACAGTCGCCACTTGGTCGCCACACAGATGTCGCGCGCGTCGCCAATCGCCACACTACCGATTTCCATAAGGACGCATATGTAGGGATATGTATTGGAAAGTCGCCCTTAAGGATTACGCTTACATCCTTTGCTTATGAGGTCGGTGGTTGGAAATTGTGAGGGGCTCAGCCATTTTTGACCACGGATATGGCTTTATCACATGATGAGGAACATGCTGATAAGCGTTTTATGTGTCATAACAGCACAAAAGTATTTTTAATCATTTTTCAAAAATAGCCGTTCTGCCGTATCTTTCAGTGCAAGGTGCCGTCGGTCATCCCCGACGTTACGTCACGCCGGGGATTGCCAGATTTTCCTACTAGACTTCGACGCCCCCTGAGTACATGTATCCACAGTGTATATAAATACAGTGGCAGCAAATGCGCTTGGTCACGTGACCAAATCTGCACGTGCGGTTGTGGCGAGGGCACTTCCCGAAACTCTGGTGCCAACGGCCTCGCGGCGCCCATAGAGAATACATGGGACCTTTTCTTTTCAGGCCTATCGTGTCTAAACCAAGTCATTTAGTGCAAGGATACGACTGGTTTGAGATTCAGTATTCTTTTGGCTATAAGTCGGCATAAGAAACGTATTTTTATCGGCAAAATTCGCAAAGTACCGGGTGGTTTTCCGATACCCTGCACGCCTCCTAACCCCCGGCGGCCGACCGGAGGAGTCGGTAGCGCTCCACTCACGACTTTTGGCGATAGCTCAAAACACCTTACAGCTAGAGGACTGCTATTTGGCACACCTTATCCTTGCTTCCATACGCATCTTTGGAAACCAATTGCATTTCCGTCTCAGGTCAGATCACTGACTTATGACGTCACACGTGAACCTCTGCAATAGTCCCAAAATACCGAAACTTCGCAATGCCCTCGGTGCCAGAGGAGCTGTCACAGCGAGATGATATATACAGGACCTAGTATCCTCTAGAAGTCTCAAAACTTGTATATCTCGGATTTCTCCTAGAGGTCACATGAGGTCAGGCCGATCGCATGACGTCACCATTACAAGTCAATGGGGAAAATATAGAAACTGTAATTTTGACGCCGAGAATGATCTAAACCTAGCTCAAGCACATGGAATCGCAATTTCATGCAATTCTTGCAATGTCTAATGCTTCACTTTTGCATCTTTATCCTAGCGTGACGTCATTTATTACGTCACAAAGGTCACAAGTTTTTTCGTCAATAACTCCTGATAAAATTGAACTGGCAAGTCGGAAAAGTCGCCAATATACTCGGGAAGACTTACCGAATCGAATGATATACGATATTAACCTCCTCCGACCAACTTCGTGACCTGAGTGCCTCTGACCTGGCGTTGACCCGATGTGAACACCTTATGTTGACCCCACCCAAACAAAAGTGTACCATTTTGACGCACCGGAGCATGACAAATATGATGGTACTAAAATCGCGACTCTGCGCCGTTTTTGGCAAAGTTATTTCTCAAAACCCGAAATCGTATTTTGGCCCTCGGGGCACTTGACCTGACCCTCAGAGGCCACCAGTTGACCTGACACTTTTGAACCGTGCATCAAATATCAATCGCTGCGTCCCCGGTCCCGCAACGGCACACATGCTTGTTTTTCCCGCGAGGCTAGCTCAATTAGGGCGAGGGAGTCGTACCCGCCCGCTCTCGCGGCCGGGGCGTAGTAAAAAAACTAAGAAGTCTGGTGATGATTGATACAAGATTCTTACAGATAATAGTAGATGAAGGTAGGGCATAAGTTATTAAAGATAAGTGAAACAAATTTGCAGCCCTCAGTAGCCTTGATTTATGCATTTAAGAGAACCAAGAGCCAAGAACCATAGGCGGCGGAACGGGGAGGGCACCGGGGCACCGTGCCCCCTTTAATTTTGGCATTTTAACATTAGCCCTATGGGCGTTGCATGGAAAGAATCTGACCGAAAGTCGGCAGTGCCCCCCCCTTAATTGAAGGTGTTCCGCCGCTACTGTATAGAACAACTGTAAGCGCAGGCTCAGCTCTTCAGTTTCTACCTATGCCTGCAAGCACAATAAAATCAATGGAAGAGTAATAATAGATTAATTGTATTTTATTGATGATATTCAAGTTTCAGTGGTAACTATGTCACCGATGATTCAATATTATTTGCACGGTATCATTTACCAACACACGGCTAAATATTTAGTATCCAAAATAATGCAGTAAAATAAGCTGCGCCACGTCTGTCGACAAAATCTGGTGCCAACTCAAGGTCAAACGGAAAATGTGGTCACGTGACCAATGTCCGGCAGCTGCATGTATCCATGTCAACATGGTCAAAAGTTCGTTGACACATTTTCAATGCCAATAAAGCATATAAGAAAGAACAAGCCAAAAATATAAGGTTTTGATGCTTATGTGTACACTCATGGGCGGCGCCAACGGGGGGGACGGGGGGGACAGGTCCCCCGCTATCGAAAGTTAGGGGGGTACAGTACCCCCCTATCGGCGAGGCCCGTTCAATAGTTGATAATAATGCATTGTAGAGTTATCCGTCGTATTTAATGCATCGTTGGTTAATCAAGGCAGGTTCTGAATAAAGATTGCTGTTGTGATGTATCGCAGGGGGTCCTGGCCATCTGCAAAAGGTGTGGAGCTGTGATGCCTGTAGTTATAAGGTGATCGGCAGGGCCTCGGGGATCGTGCCCCCCCCCCCTTTTGGGGCGCCAGGCAGGGTTATTACCTCCCCACCCCACTGCCAGACCCCATTGCCGACAAAACCAAGTTTACTGAAATTCCATAGATTTCCGCTACTATATGGATATTTTCCATTCCTAATTAGTCGAATTCAAGCATGGCAGTTCTACCACAGGAACCATTTGAAATCTATGCCATTTAACCCCAGCACTTGTGGGGAGAAGTGTTCGGATAGATCACAGGCAGGACCAAAAAAAGCACGCAGTAGCCCAAGACCTTATAATTGGGTAGCATCGGCTCCCTCTCGTCAAGGGGTTCGATAGCACTCGTTTTTTTTTCTGCAAAACTAAGTTCGGTCGGCGGCCGAACGGCTGGGGGTCTAATCGAGCCAACCCCCCCCCCACTCCCCTTCTTACGTCAGCGGCTGTGAAAATCGGAATCCTACCCGGCATTTCACCTGCAGAGGTCGCCGGACCCGAGACCCTTTCACTCATTTTTTTTTTCAACGATGCATGCGCTCGTTTTTCCCGCGAAGCTCTTGGTAAGTAAAATCCATCAGAAAGTGTGATCAAATAATGGCTGGTGACCTTCCATGACCTAGCATGACCTTTTCAGTGACCACCGATGACATGACCACTGAAGGCTAGCCATTAGCTGCACCCTGCCCGTTGCATATGGATCAGGTGGTGGTGGTGATGTCATGATTCTGAAATTATATTGCAGTTTTGGCGCACTTGTCAGAGCAGAAGACATTCCCACTTTTCCTCCATGACTATATGATGGTGAAGCCATGAAGCTGACCAGACGTAAGATTGAAAATTTGAAAGTACGAAACGTAAGAATGGTTGGCACTGCTACTCATCATACCTAAGTAATTCGCAGCTTGTAGGAAACCAGCTTTGAGTTGGCAAGACTGCAAATTTTGATTTAGAGGCAAGGATGCTTGAAAAGGTGATCGATCTTAGGTGTCCTAGGATAAGTTTGGAAACGGGATGCACCATTCGATGTGTTTTGGGCTTTACCAAGTTTCGCGGCGTTACGTGCCTCGTTTTTTTTTTTTTTTTGCATACACGATCAGTATCTACTTTTGGGATTTTCGGTCAGGCAGGTCCCCGTCCCCCCCTATCGAAAACCCGTGGCGCCGCCCCTGTGTACACTACCCAAATGCACGTGCTTTGACAACGAATTCGGAATGTTTGAAACCAAACCTTGACCAAACCCTTTGCTGTAGCTCCAAAAATATTTGCCGGTACCGATTTTCGTCGCTCCGTCAGCTGATAAAAGGTGGCCTGCTATCAAGCTCTTGCAGAGAAATCCCTTGCAGTTTCTGCGTAGGCTTTAGGTTTAACGAGCTCCCCGGCCACATTTGCTTCTCCCTAAAAGCCGACAGCTTGCATCGACAGTTGAATATCATATATCTAGAGCAACATCAAGTGCAAACAATCTGCCAGTGAGAAGTCAAAATCAGTTGGAAATGAAAGCATTATAGTGCTTCATTTGATTATAAATCGCAACCACCTCACTTTCAATAAATTTATTTTGTTTTCTGCAGTCAGAGGTTGAGAGGGCATTAAGAAGAGGGACTGATTGGTTGGTCCGACGGAGAGGTGAAAGTTGTACTTGAGATAGTCGCCGAGAGGTGGATATACCAGACACTGGATGGGAAAAAAGAAGGCACAAAAATGTGAGTTAACATCTCTTTCTCATAACAATGTCCTTGCCATTTCTGCAATCTGGTGAAGAATAAAAGAAAAGCAGGTTATATTCCTAGTCCAGTTATATGGAGTAGAAAGTAAAAATTTGCTGTCATTTCTGGCCTTAATCTTTCCCTTAATGTATATTTAACTTCCTGAGTACTTCATGCATTCACATGGATATGCAGAGTTAGCTGCAGCTGCCCCCGGCACGGGGAGTCAAGAGATCACCTGACCAGATAAAAACCAAACTGAAAAACGTAAGGGCAGAATACAATAAAAGGAAGCTCAGTCTCGGAAGCTCTGGAGGAGGATCCCTGGACCCGCTCCCACACCAGCACATCCTTGACGGGATCCTTGGCTCAAGGCCATCCGCAACGGCACCAACGATGGCATTCAATGCCACATTCAACAGCCTGCTAAGTGAAGGTATGTGAAAATAAACCAAATTGTTCTCAGCCTACACAATCAATATGTGATCCAGGTCAATTACTGGACTGGTGGTAGTCAATGGAACAAAGGTCTACCCTGCCCTGGTCACCGCCTGTAGAGACTAGAGGAGCTTCGGTAGCAGGCGTCTGTTGCGGTACGGCTCCTGGCTGCTTCAGCTTATTTGGGAGCAGGTGAAGGCTGCTCTGGTCCCTATTGTCTTGGGTCTCACTGACATCTGGAGGATTAGAGGAGCATTGTTCTTTGTCCGATTCGTTTTCAATTGCTCTGGGACTGCGCAGACTTCAGGATGCTCCGGAGCCCCGGAGGCGGTGGTCGGTGGACATAGGCCAATCTGTTTGTCCATGCTCCGATTCCGATATTTCGTTTTGTCATGGGTATTGATGGAGGAGCTTGTTGACCTTCCTTGTTTCAAACCAGCTGTGGAGCTGTCAGGCGAGTATTCTTTACAAGCACAATCTTGCTCTTTCTTCTTTGGGTCTTTTGAAGGCTGTTCCTACGCCTATGTCAGGCGTTAGGAACAGCCTTAGTTAAAATAAATCAACGACATAATAAAATGCAAATAAAAAGTTAATAAAGTAAACTAAAGACATTTGTGAAAAATATTCACCTGGAAGACCAGAAGTCGTGGGCTGATCATAAATTGGAAGTCAATTCCATCGCCCGCCTGGAGCTCGCTATGACCGTGGTCTATCGTCGGGGGGGGGGGGGGGGGGGCTTTGTCATCGCTCTCGATGGCGGCGAGAGTGTCCATCACTGCAACCCAGTTGTCCAGGAGGGACGTGAGGCAGCGCTCGTTTGTTGTCCATCTTGTGCGCAAACAGGAGCGCAGACGAGGTGCGTCATCAGTTTTTTGGCGCTCAAACACCGCCAGTCTTGGGAGATGCCCCGATGAACTCTATGATGGCCGATGCTTCGTTGTGCGAGTTTCTCAGCGATGCAGTTGTGGCCCCCAGCGTTGTCAAGTTCCTGGTCAAGTTCATGCGGCGTGCCGCAGTGAGGGAACACCGCAACTGGCTGTACTTTACCAGTGCCTGCACTTCGTTGTACCGGCCAGACATTTGAGGCGCCATCGTAGCATTGCCCGTACAACATTTCGGTTGACAGGTGCAGGCGCTTCAGAGTGTCCAAGATCAGCTTAGCGAGTGTGGGACCGTTCATGACCTCGGTTGCATTGAAGCCGACGAAGAGTTCTTGTGGATGATCATATCTAGAATGATGATGTCTTAGCATCGCCTTAGCATCGGCACCCCTTGAGAACCCCTGGGTTTTGGGTTTGTCTAGGCATGGTCTGGGGTACTGGAAACAGCAACATTTTTTAGTTTGACCTGACCTGGAAGGTCAATGACTGACCTGAGAAGGTAAAACTGGGTATCATTGGATTCGTCTCTTCCCAAAGAATCTTTTTGGTCTTTACCGCTAAGCTCTATCTCCAACAGGAACGAAATGGCGCGGGGGGGGGGGGTGGCAACCCCCCATGTGCGTTCTAAGATGGGAAAATGGCATGTGCGGGCGAGGGTTAAAGCAGATCGTTTCGGCCTTGATGCACTCCTCTTACATACTGCAGACGTCCCTTCAAAATCCGAGATTTCATTAGGGAGGAGCCTGTTTCTCCTCTAAGCGTACAGTTTGGTGCGTATCTTGGTGCCCCCAGGATTTTTCGGTACACCCTATTGCAGTTTTGCAGTTTCATGATCTCGGTCTCTGTAAGAGTTACTACGTTGGTTCCATACAGTATTGACGGCAGTGCGACACTCTTCCAATATGTCTCCGATCATTAGTTTGTTGTAACTTTTACCCGTTATTCCATGTCATACTGGCCAGTTTCTGTGCCTTTTGAATTGTTTGCTTTTTCTGTTCGCTAAACATGTCCTTTTTGTTAACGATTTGCACTCTGAGTGTAATCGCCACGCCGATTGTGGATTGCTCTTGATCGTCAATACATACATACATACATACATACATACATACCTCGTCTGCTCTCCGATCGAAATGCCTCCGATTTCTCGCGTCTCTTGCGCTCCTTCTTGGAAAATTAGTATGACACTTTTCTGTTTGCTAATTCTTAGTCCACATTTTTCACTTGCCTGGGTTAGTACCTACCAGTGATGCCATCCACATTTTTGCTCCATCCCAAGATCTCGACCAGAATTTCCCAAGATTCTCGTCTCGAATCCCAAGACTACCCATCGCATATCCTTAGGAGTACCCCAAGTAAATCCATAGCTTATTTTGGACATGTTAGTGTGTTTAGTATTCAACTTTCTCTTCTTCGGGTCCACCCTTGTCCTTATTGGCGTCTTTACAGCAGCTAATGTACCTATAGGTCGGGGGGAGGGGAGGGGGAGGGGGTCGATCGGACTCCTACAGCTGATCGGTTCCTGACCGAGTATAAGAGCTTCACGAAAAATGAAGATGCTGGCCTAGACAACATGAAGCCGGTGATATCTGCTACTATGGTCAGGTCATTCGTCGACCGTCAATGGTGGGTCAATGACCCAAAACACAAAGTTCGAATCTGTTAGAACTTCTTGGAAACGAAGTCTGTGGCATTTTGGATTTATTTCGAAATTTGTCTCGTGACACATTTGGGGAAGCTAGGGTCAGGTGAGGTCAGGCTGATTTTTAGTGTTTTCCACCACTGAGTTTTGAAATATGGGCTCCAAAACAAGCTCTTAAAAGCTTATGTGAATCCCGAAATCGAAAAGCCTATGCTCTGAATCTGCGCGTAAGCCAGTGCCCCCTGGGGCCCATGAATTTTCAAGCCGACGATGGCGAGGGGGTCTAAACGAGGGCCTAACTCGTCCCCTGGACTATATAGTTACAAGACGTCAGCAGTGTTGTGAAGGTCGCAAGGTTACGCTTTGATTATTTTTGGTCCAGCAGAGCCCAGAGGTCAGGTGACCAGACACTTTTCCGAGGTCAAAGACAAATTGTCCTTATTTTGGTTCGCGGTCAACGGATAAGCCTCCATAGAGCAAAACCGTAAAATGAAACGCTTTGTGCGGGAGCCGCATTCTGAAATATTTTTTAGGCATAATGTTTGTAAAAGATTTTCATAGCCATCCAACATCATGCCGCCAAACCACCCATCCCCGTTGATCGGTAGTTGAAAATTAAACAAATGAGCGCCAGTTGCGAACAGCGACTGAAAGCTGCTACTATACCCATAACAAGTAATGGTACAAAAATAATCCTGCGATCTCGGGAAGATAATGCCTGCAAGAAACATCGCAAGCTTCGTCCGTTACTTCAATATGTTTGAATGCTATTAACCGTCCGTGAGGCAAATCCATCCTAAATTTATTATCGACCAAGGAAAAAAGCATTCGACAGCATGAGAAGACAAAGTGAAATCAGCTTCTGCCAGATCCCAAGATATGCAGCGCAAATCACAAGATCCCAATGTTAATGTTCAAATCCCAAGATCTTGGGACAAATCCCAAGGAATGGCATCGCTGGTACCTACTTAAATCATCATCTCTGTCTCTATTTCAGACTGTGAGAAAAGCAAGCCATCATCGGCAAACAGCAGAAGAGGGAGGTAGATGTTTCCAAGGCCGTATAAGAGAGGTAGAATCATCCCGCGATTTCCAATGGACCGGTCGCTAAGCATTAGCGTGACGTCACTGGTGGAGACCGGGCGGCGCCCGGCTCCAAGCTGTACGTCGGGTACATTTGGCACCGTATAGTTATTACTGAACGTAATGACAACTAATGACTCTTAATAACTTTTTTACTCAATTAAAGCTTATTTCCTTGCCGGTACATTGCCGACCCGAGCCCCAGGGTTGACAATCATGGGATATGGGTCGGATGGGCGACCTCGCGGCGGGAGAAGGAACAATTGCAATTGTTGTGCCCGCACCGCCGATCGCATTCTCTATCTGCATCGGGGGGGGGGGGAAGCAGGGGGCACGTGCCCCCATCGGATCAGGGGGCCTCTCGGGCCCGAGGGGCCTTGCGACGCCAATTGGCGGCTGAGGGTCCACGCTGGCATCTTTCGACTCAGAAGGGCCCCACAGGGCTCTGAAGAACACCTTATGTGCTCCGAAGAGCCACACTTTTATCCATAAGAGCCCCACACCTGCTTTTTAGTGTCACACCTGCTAGTCGGCCTTTGAGGGCCCCTTGCCGGCTTCTCAGGGCCTATTGGCGACCTCTGAGGGCTACTTGCCGGCCTCTGATGGCCCTTACCGGCCTATCAGGGACCAGCAGCTCTAAGGGTTCCACAAACGCCTGCGATGACCCCCAAAACCAATGGTTGAATGCCCCCACAACGGCGCCTGCGAGGGCCCTCACCGGCGGCTGTGAAGGCCTCACACCGGTGCCTAGCTGAGGGCCCCACACTGCCACCTCTGAGTGCGACCGGCACCCTTGAATGAGGTCCCGAAACCAGTGCTTATCGGCGGCTCTGGGGGCTCAACGCCGGAGCCTCTGACGGCCTCAGACGGGACCTGCGCGTCGGACGGCCACTCACCGGTGACTTTTGAAGGCCCCACACCGACGACTCTGAGGGCCCCACTGGCGTTTGAATGTATCTTGCTGGTCTCTAAGGACTCCACACTCCACAGGGCTCCCGAAGGCACCGCAGACCTCTTGAGAGCCCCTGTCGGACTGTAAAGGGTTCGAGCCAGCAGCTCTAAGGGTCCCGCACCCGACTGTGACAGCCCCACACTGCAGTGTCTCTGAGGGCCAACAACGGCAACTGTGAGGACCCTCACCGGCGCCTCTGAGGGCCCACACTGGCACCTCTGGGGACCCCGCACCAATGCATCTGAGAGCCTCACACCGGTACCTGTGAGGGCCCACACCAGTGCCTCCAAAGGCTTCATAACCGGCGGCCCTGAGGGCCCTTCACACTACACAGGTGATTTTGAGGGGCCTACCGAAGGCATCACACAATCCCTTAGTCTCGCTGAGCTTCCATCCCAATCCCATACCGGCTTCTATCCCAATTCCGGCTCAACTAATTAGCAGCCCCCCCCCCCCATGGGTCAGCAGCGCCGCGCCGGTGCCGGGGGCCAGCGCCATCGGGGGCGGCAGTCGGCCACGCGCACTCAATGGTTAGCGCTTAGCACCGACGGCTAGCGCACGTCCGGTGTGTTATCGGCCGTGAGCCGCTCCAAAACGGCTGCAGTAACTAGTCGATATAGGTAGTAAGCAGATGCAGAGATGCAGGTGGATTGATGACCGGCAAGCTTTTGTGTTTAACGAGAGTGAAGGGTCGAAGTCGGCTGCTAAGTGGTGAGCGGATTTTATCAGATGCCGGTTCACCATGACATTTGTCCGGGTCCTGGTACCCTGACGCACTCTTGGAGAGCCGAATCACAGCAAAAATCCACCCACGACTGTATCTATACGGCTTACGCTTTTCTGAAAACGTCTGCGTTTGGCCTTCTACGGGCCCGGCCGGCCGGCCCCGATTGGCGGTCCTCCAGTGACGTCACCGGTAGTGTTAAGCTGATTGGCGAATAATACATGGGAAGAACCGGGACGACATCCCCCTGGATGTTTCGGTCATTGTACCCCATTCTGGTTGTAATAAACTCTTTTGCTATTTCGGAGGTATCCCACAGCTCTCCCCGGCCGGGGAGGTACCCCCCAGCTCTCCCCGGGGCCGGGATGGCACTATGTAGCTTGAGTGTCGTCCCGGTCTGGCCAGACGGGCCCAAAAATCATCATGTGTTCACTTTTAATAACTATCCTGTCTCTGTTGATATGATGAATGTGTGTATATGTGTCAGATGATGTAAATAAACGTAAAAAAACTCTTGCTATTTCGTATGTTACCAACTTGAACAGAGTGGTACTTCCGGTGCAACCTTGTCTGATTCCGCTGGTTATGCCCGTTATGTCTATGCTCTGTTCGTTGCCGTTGTTCAAGCTGATGATCGTTCTATCTTCCCCGTATATGGTTCCTACTGAACTGATCACCTCTGGGTGGATCTTGTACTTTTTCATTATGTCTATTACCTCATGCTTCTTCTCACTAAGTCAAGGCCTTTGCATAATCAATGGCTGTTACCTACAATCAGTAGGGTAGTATGGGGTAATTTGAACCTATTTCTACTTCTCCGTTGTACCAAATTCCAGCTCAACCCTGGATGAAGAAAAACGTTCAGTAGCGCATGTGTCACTTGCTTTTACCATGCAAGCCTCATTTTTGGACGAGCCGAGCATACCTTGAATAGCATAGCATCACTTCTCCACCAAGTCACAGTGTGTTCAAATTGCCCCACCGTGGGGTAATTGGAACATACTGCCTTTACCTGCCATAAAAACGATATTCTCGCCAGCACCGATGTTGCTTGACCAGTGGCGCGGGAACTTCTTCCAGACTGGGGGGCTGAACCATCACAGAGATCAACCTAGGGTACCCCCAAATCTAGTTTTCTCATCGGTTTTAGGCCACTTATTTTTCAGATCTTGGCCTTTTCAACGAAAAAAAAGAAGAAAATATTTGCAAAAAAAAAGTGAGGTATTCCGTCTCAGCTGAGTGAAGAAACTACCGTTTTGGCAACCTGGAATAAAGGTTTTAAGCTGCCAAATGAGTTGCCGAGTCAGTGAAATAGGTAGATTTTTCACTCACATGCTTTCTTCCTTTGTTCTTCCTTTCTTCCTTCCACAACCCCTAATTTGGGGAGAACAAGCTGCCCCAACGGTTCCTGGCCTCATGAAAAGTTGTGAGGCACCGCCCCCACGGCCCCAGAGTTGTGAGGGCAAGCTTTCCCCACTGCCCTCTCCCCCGGTTCCCGCGCCTATGTATGAATCTATTAAATTGTGTTGGTAGATTTCCGATTTCGATCCCTCCAGCTGGGGGGGCTCAAATACATTACGAGCCCCCCCCAGCCAAAAAGTTGGAGGGGCTCAGCCCCCCCTAGCCCCCCCCCCCCGGTTCCCGCGCCACTGTGCTTGACCCTTAAACAAATAGGCAGAACAATTCTTAACATACCTTCACTTGAAAAATCAACACAACAACAAAAATAACAGTTGCAGTCGCAGAGTATCAATATCTGCACGCTGCACACCGGTCAGTTGTCAGAATTCGCCTCTCTTCAATTAACAGAACGTCTGTTATCTCCGTTCGATAAAAACTCTACCAAACCTTACTTCATCTGTTATAGTGGTGCCAATCGGAACCTGGACATTCGGAGTTCCTATTCTTTATAATGTCCAATTCGGAATTGACTTCACAAGGGTATAGTAGTCTGGACAACATTGGACGATGGCCTGCCACACTTAAGCATTTTTATCAAGTAATCGTGCGTAGCATTGATTGGCGAATGGAAAGCTTGTTAAGCTCTCAATATAATGAACACTTTTTGGCTGGTAAAATTACATGATAAGCAATATAAATGACGGTTTTGAGTGTTGATAGCTGCATAATTTTCGGACATATTTGGACAAATAGTAGACTTTAACATTTTGGACGGAAAATCAACAAAAATGCCGGACATTAGACGGATATTAGCCGTAAATTTTCTAAAACTGGCATCACTTATCTAATACTGCTTTGGGTCGAAAATATTGGCAAAAAAAATGGGAGCGTTGTTTTTCGGAGCTATCCCTGTCTTCATTGAAATTCTCACACTATGTTCAAATTACCCCACGCTTAAAGTTATTTTGCCATTTTTAAAAACAGGGTTCAAAAACAAATTTCTTGGATTGAAGGCACTGATTAGGTCATTGTACAAGAAAAGCCGTTGCGTATAAGGCCCTAGCAATGCAAGATTTTGCGCTGCAATGAAGTTGCAATGACGTGTTGTTAGGCGTTTATCCTTGCGAAATTGATTTTTTACACTGTGCGTCAACATCGTCATTCCCTGAAACTTTAAACCCCGTTCATATGATAGCCCTTTTAGTAACGATAATTTCTTTCCTTGGTCTTACTGTCATGCCACTTACGGATTTTCCGTAATTTTGTGTTATTCACACTATGTTCAAATTGCCCCACATGTTCAAATTACCCCACCTTACCCTAAATTCTTTTTCTTGTACGATTGCTCTACGCAGTATTGTAGCAGGAAAATATCGCCTTCTACCGCCCTTTGTCTGTGAAGCCAGCTTGGATTTCCATGATCTCCTTGTTCACTCTAAGGTGCTCTCTATCTTGTTTCTGAAAACACTCATGTATACCTACATCTTATAGGAAGCGTCTGTTAGAGCAATCGGTCGTAGTTTGTGTTGCTTTGCCGTGGGTTTGGAGTTCTTTGGGATCATTTTTGTAAGTGATCTTTTCCAGATCTTTGGCTTGTTGCTAGCAGACAACTCTCATTTGATGCATGCTTTTATGGTATCCACGCCTTCTGAGCTATTTGCAAGTTGCTGGTAGAGCTCGTTTCTTAAACCATCTGGTCCTGGTGCTGTTCTGGTTTTCAGTCCAACAAAAGTTGAATTTATTCGCGTTTCATTCATTTAATCAGCTGGCAACCATCACCCATCGTCCTCGATGTAGTCGAACTTGGCGCACTCGGATAGTGTTCGAAATTTGCGACGCTTGCTTGTTGCTATGGCGTGAGGCTGAGGCTCGTGAGGCTCCAAAACCATTCAATACATCTTCAAAAGAAGTGTTTTGTCACATTTTCGATGTTTTTTGGGCTTAATTGCTAGCTCCATTCATCCTATCTTGCAGGGCCTCGTCTAAGGAATTTTCACTGGGTGGGGTGGGGGGTGGGGGCAGAGACTGAAGGAGCCAAACCTAGGGTACCCCCAAATCCTGTTTTCTCACCGGATTTATACCACTTATTTTTCATCACAGCCCTGACACCATAAATATTTTTGTTTTTGTTTTTTTAACTAAAAAAAAAAAAAAATAGGTCATACGACCCATGCTTGTATATTAGTTTATAGCCTCCTCGCATTGCCCCATCAGACAATAATGATCACACTTCTCGTTTTTGAGCGTGTGTTTGAGTGGCAGTGCCTTGTCTAAGGAATTTGCATGTCGAGCCTTATGTCGAGGGCCCACACGCATCTATCTATCTATATATATATATATATATATATATATATATATATATATATATATATATATATATATATATATATATATATATATATATATATATATATATATATATATTTTTTGCGAACCACATCGGTTTCTGATGGGCCCCTCTGAGCGCTCGATGCCGATCTCTGAGGGCTAATGCCAGCTTCTGGATCTACGACGGCATCTATGGTAGCCCGCACTGGTTTTACTCGTATATGATGTTTTCCCAGAGTTGTTTTACTTCTTGAGTGTTCATTGGGATGCTTTTCGTGTTTGCCATGTTTTGGCTACAAACATGTAAGTTTTCATCAGTTTCGGACTTAAACCAAAAAATGCGAAGGAATTCTTTGGGTCAACTTTTTTGTGACACCCTGTACGTAAGCACTGCCAAAAAAAACGCAGTGTTGAAAGAGTTACAAACGGCAAGAAAATTAAAGTCACCTATGTCCACCTCTCCAAAAACAAGTAAAATGCCAAGATAAGAGTTAGATGTACAGTCCTCAGCAGACTGCGTGGTAGGTATTCTTTTTTCGACAAAACCGATAATTACTCAAAGGCTATGTTATCAGTCGGTCGGAACTAACTGCAAATAGATGCGCCATGCTCCACTCCTTCGATTTGGTCTATCACTAAACAAAGTGTACACCTTGTCTGGTAACAAAATGCAAAAGTTTGTTTTGAGGGCAAATATAAACTTTTGGGTTTTGTTGCCAAACTGGATGGAACATAAATACGATGATAATGCCAATCTAAGGTGCGGAGTCTCGCGCGTCTTGCTGTTACGATTTCCGAGTGACCGATAGCATAGTATTCGCGTTATTCTCGGTTTTGTCAAAAAAAGAATACCTACCACGCAGTTTGCAGAGGGCTGTACATTCAAGTTACCAAAATAACAAATAAAGCATTACAATCTAATCCAGCATGTAGTTAGTGAACTTTGAACAAGTTGAAGAGCATAATAATCTCATTGTCAGTGTCTACCACCCACAGAGCGATAAGCAATCTGAACGGCTAAGTGCAATGACAAAGAGATGTCCTTGATTTATGATTCATGCCCTGTGACCCGTTGAAAGATAGCTGCTTCATGGAGCGACAATCTCTGCACTGCGGAGTGACATCAGGTGACTGCGCACCGTTGACCCGGCCTGACCGCTCTCACGCGCTCCGGTCAGCCCCAGAGCAAAACGGTAAGTATGTAGATGCATCTGAGCTGCTGCACAATGTTTTCGCATAATTGATGTCAATGTAATTAGGCGCAGAAAGTGGTGTGGTGGTCTATAAAATATTTGTGTGAGACACTGGCGGATCCAGGGCTTGAGTACCGGGGGGGGGGGGGGTATGGGAAGGAGCCAAACCTATGATACCTCCAATTCCTGTTTTCTCATCGGATTTAGGCCATTTATTTTTCGCCACATCCCTGATATTATTTTTTTAATGGTAGGCCATTTGACCCAGTAATCTCTACCTGACCCCACTGGCGGATCCGGGGGGAGGGAACACTTGGGGACCCCATGGGTGCCCGAAATCCAGGATAATTTGCGGCTTATCAAGAATAAAACGAAAGCTTAACTTTTATTCTGAAAACAAATACATATTCGGAAATGCATTGTGGGGCTCTCCGAGAAGTCCAAGTTACCAAAATAGTACAGTAGGTCTATTAAAAAAGTCCCCAGCACCAGTGGGCGCTGCCTTCGCTGAGCGGAACCCCCGTCTGCCTGTCCCATATCGCGCCGGGCTCAGGTCACGTGGGGTCAGCGGGACCGCTCGGTCCGGCCCGCGGGCGGTGGACGGGCGGCCGGTAACGCTTTCCGCCAGCCAGCTGAAGAATCCAACAAACGGGACGGCTACCGCTCAGCGCAGCGAAACCGGTGTTAAAGAATGGCAGTAGATGATCATGGCCACAATAATTATGAGATAGTCATAGCCCGTGCCCCACAGGAATGCCTAGATCTCACGCCCTGTTGGAGGGGAAATGGGGATTGAGCATCATTCATATAACTCATACTCAGCTTTGGGCATTTCAGTGGTATTCTGGTATTCGAAGTAGCGTCAAAAGTAGCAAAGAAAAAAGAAAAAAATACTTCAGCCAATTTTAGATCGGGTCAGAGCCAGAGGTCATGTCACCAGAGGTCATCGATAGTAAAATTTTGCTTGGACAGGGTGCGTTGAGCGCACCGGTGCATTGGGTTTCCAATTTCCATGGAAACATCAACAGACTCGAAAGCTGGCAATGCTAGCGTGGAGCCGAATTCATATCAACCGCCGCAACAACCAATGCAGCAGCGCAGCGCAGCGTGCTGCAGCGCGGGGCCGTGAAACACCGCCCAGGGCTATCCATGTGTCAGGGCAATCCAACCCACGTGATGGGCTCGGCCCCAGCGGAGCATGAGGTCCAGGACTCCCGCCCAGGTCCCCTGTCTCCGTAATCCTTCCCACTCTGCAATCGACCGAAAGAGCCTAACCGCCCTAACCTAACACAACAATCAGCTCGTTTACCGCTATGTCGGAATAATATTGTCAGATTTAATTAAGGTCAACGGCTTAGCACGTAAATAACAGCAACTGCCACCATTGGTATGACAAGAAAACGGAAAACCAATTGCTTTTTCACAAACACTTAAAAGTTTTTAGCTTAAAACTTGCATGAAATTAATTTTACCAGCCTCGTGTTCCTCTTATCAAAACGCTTCGAATGAATCAAAAGTTTATCTTTAAAGGTCATTTGAAAAATTTGGCCAATGTTCAAAGACAAGACCTGGCCAGAAATGGTCATGATGCATACCAGGATATTAGATCCGTATCGTGGAACTTTACAAACACTTCAGATGATTTCATAACTTAGCATGTCTATCAAAAATAATCATTACATGGCTCATATGTAAGCTGGGTGTGTGATCAGGCTTAGGAATGTGTTGAACGCAACTGATAATGTTCTGTTGGCCACAATTTCTATATCTAATTTATCCTCCCGGATTTCATGTTTCTATTAATGACACCTTGACGATGTCGAGAAAAAAAAAACGCTTAGGAGATTTAACAGCCTGAGATACATTCAGTATGAGGAAGGGACTCTGCCGTCCTCGCTATCCTCAGGAAAAAAAAAACAATCCGCATCGCCCCTTGTCTTCATGCTTCCCTTTCTGGACTGGAGGCCACCCCACCAGCCAACCTGTAGTTGATGTCGGATCCATTCCAGTCCAGGACACATACCTAATCCTCTTCGGGTGACCATTTGGGAGACGGCTGGACCGTCCCGACAGGGCAATCGTCCCACGGGAACAGTCTCGCTTTCGCAGATCACTGGCGCTGGCTCGCACAACCCAATTACTACACCAGAGCAATGTCATAGCTCTGCAAGGGCCTTTTCAGACCGAAAAAGATGGCTCTCAACAAAACAAACAATTTTCTCATTCAGTATTGTATCTCATCAAGCACCACATGTTTTCAGAGTGTTTATTATGCGTTCCGTCCAAAAAAGCGCAGTTCAATTTTCTCCCATTGACTTGAGCGATCTCAAAATTGACCCGGCCTTTCTGTCAACAATGTCAAACTTGCAAAGTAAACGTTTCAATTACATATACTGTTGCCCATTGAAATCGCTGAAAGTTCTAAAGCGATCGGTTAGTCGGTGTATTTAGATATAATGAGCAGCAGGAACTTTCCTTGAGGTAAGGTCGCTTGACGTGACCTGGTGTTATGACCTTGAATTGAAAGACTTGGGCGGGAAAAATGGGTCATTTGAAATCTTAAAATGCTAGATTTTAACAATAATTGCAAGCACTATCCCGGCTTAATAGTGAATGAGAAGGTAGCGATTCCCCAACCCCATGTTTAGCTCCTATAATTGAGCTAGCTGCTAGATCCTCGCGAAAAAAAAAAACGAGCGCTTGCGTCGTTACGTGACGCAGTGACTGGTACCACATTTTAAGATATCAGTGACCTCTTAGGGCAGGTCAAGGGCCCCAAGGCATTAGATCGGTTTTTGGTAAATAACTTCGCAAAAATGGTCCCATTATCGTCATTTCGATACAATCGTGTTTTCTGTTCTCAGACGCGTCGATTTATATGCTTTTTTGTTTAGGTGAAACAATTTAGGATGTTTACCTCAGGTCAATGTCATGTTAGGGCAACACAGGTCACGAAGCTGTTGAAAGGAGGACATGTTGCATAACATTTGATTTGGCAAGTCTTGCAAAGTCCATTGATGGCTGTCCCGAATGGCTAGGTCATTTTGATCGGGAGTTATTGACGAAGCACTCCTATGACCCTAGTGACGTCATAAATGACGTCACGCAAGGTGAACAATGCAAAAGTGAAGCATTATACCTTGCCAAGAATGAATGAAGTCACGGTTTCATGTGCTTGAGGTATAGTTTTAAATAATTTCCGACGCCAAATTAACAGTTTCCATATTTCCCCATTATGCTCATATGACACTAAGTGCATTGCGGACTTGCACCATTTTATAACCGACAACCGTGCAGAGGTTTACTTAACCTGCGCCGGGCAGGTTCTCTGAGATTCCGCGCCGGGCCGGGGGGTGTCTGAACACCCCCCCCCCCCTTCTAACTCGGCTCCTGGGCCACGTAGCGACACGCGGTAAGCGCAATCGAAAGAACGTCCAAAATAAGGACGAAAACACTTCAGTCATTTTTTGGGTCAGGTCAAAAGTCAGGTCACCAGAGGTCACCAAAGGTAAAATGTTGACAATTTAAACATTTTGAAAACTGCCGACGGCTGTCTCGGGAACCGATAGAGCTACAGCGCCGCGGAAAAACGCATTCGATAGCCCTTTTACAGACCTTTCTGAATAATGTCTCAGATTTGACCTCAAGTCAACGGTTTAGCCTTCAGAGGGCAAAAACTCCAAAAATAGCCTTTTTTACGAAGTGTTTTTTCGGCAATAACTTTTGACTCAAAAGAGCCATCACACTACTTTTGCCAGCATTGTGTTCCTCTCGTCGAGACGCGTCGAATGAACTATAATTTGACCTTGAAAGGTCAAAATTGACCTGACCTAGGTCACCGATATCAAAATTCCGAGACATACATTTCATAGATAATGTTGCTCTCATCAATCGCTGAGAGTTTCAAGGCAATCGTTCAGTCGGTGTAGCTACGACGAGCATTCTTATTTTTTCTGTGAGGTCACTTGGCGTGACCTGGTGACCTGACCTAAGGCGACCTGGGTCTGAAATTTGCACATGTGTGGAAAAGATGCACGAACAGGTGTGCCAAAAACGGCGGCGCGGAAACCGTAGGGGGGAGGGGTGTTCAAACACCCCCCCCCCCCCGGCCCGGCGCGGATTAAGTAAGACGTCATAGCTAAGTGACCTGACCTGAAAACGTAGTTGATGTCAAATGATCCGGCTTGAATCAAATGTAAGGCATATGAAATGTCAGCCTTCTATCATCAGTTTTGCAAAAAACATGGTGGCGATATCCAGCCCTCTTCTCGGCCGGCGAGGGTTAACCCTCGCCGGACCTATTGGTTTTCTACATACGCGCCGGCCGAGGGGGGGGAGGGGCGGGTACGACCCCCCCTCGCCGTTTCGCCCCTGGTGGAGATAGCGCGTCGCGGAAAAAACGAGCGTGTGCGCCGTTACGAGACGCAGAGATTGGTACCCGATTTTAAGGTCCTAGATGAACCGGTGACCTCTGAGGTCAGGTCAAGTGCCCCAAGGTACGGTTCAGTTTTTGGTAAATAACTCCGCAAAAAATGGCCGCAGAGCCGCGATTTTGGCAGCATCGTGTTCGCCTGGCTCAGGCGCGTCGAATGATATACTTTTTGTGCGGGTCAGGTCAACTTAGGGTTTTGACCTCAGGTCAAGGTCAGGTCAGCACCCCCAGGTCACAAAGTTGGTCGAAAGAGGTCATGTCGCATATCATTCGATTCGGCAGGTCTTCCTAAGTCCATTGGTGGCTTTCCCGACTCGCTATCTCAATTTGATCAAAAGTTATTGACGAAAAACGAATATGACCTTGATGACGTCATAAATGACGTCACGAAAGGTCAACATTGCAAAAGTGACGCATCTAACCTTGCAAGGAGTGCATCAAATCACGATTCTGTGTGCTTGACACAGTTGGAGATCGTTCCCGGCGCCAGAATAGCAGTTTTAATTTTTCCCCATTGACTTATAATGGTGAGGTCACGAAAATGACCTGACCTCATATGACCTTTAGGAAAAATCCGAGATATACAAGTTGTGAGACTCATAATGGATACTAGATCCTGCAAGTTTCATTTCCCTGTGTCATCTCCTCTGGCAGTGAGGGCGTTGCGAATTTGCGACATCTGAAGACCGTGCAGAGGTTCACTTATGACGTCATAGGTCAGTGACCTGACCTGACCCAAAAATGCGGTTGGTGTCAAAAGATCCGGCTTGAATCAAAGGTCAGGTATGCCAAGTTTCAGCTCTCTATCGCCAGCGTGTTCGGAGCTATCGCGAAAAAAACCCTATGGGGGGGGGGGCGGCACCCGCCCCCCCCCCCCCCCTCGGCCGGCGAGGGTTAAACCTCGCTTTAAATTATTGCAGATAATGATGCGACCGCAAACAAAGTATTCATCTGTGTCTAGAACGGCCGCTGACTTGTGGGACAAGATCTCCAATATTGATTTGCTAGATGGGAATAAAATGCTTGGTATGTGATACATATATACCCCTCGATCTGCCCTCGCGCTAAGTCTATTCCAATCATCACTGTCGCTTTTTATACGAGATGATGTCGCCGTTAAACGGGCTGTTTTGTTTGCTTGCTTGCATTAAATGGTCATTACGGATTGATTAGTGAAGGATTATGATAAAATAGGAATGGGGCAAGGGAGGATATGCACTGCGTCTGCGTGTGTTCAATTTAGATCACAAAGGCATCATTTCCGGCATCGTGCAGAGTCACTATCTTCCCCTCCTCTGCACTACGGCATCTCTGCGCCCCACACACGGGCACGGCGTCCTCACTCCATGGCCGGCCGCCGCCAACTGACCCACTCGCCGAGCGCCGCGACCTGACCCGTGTCGCGTAACCTGCGCAGTAGAGTCGGGGCTGGAATCCGGGGATTCGGCCGGCCGTCCGCCTCTGGAGCGGGGGACTTTTTTAGTAGACCTACTGTACCTTCTGAGTCACCAGTGGCTGGTTGTCAGAGGCGTCGGTGTGGCGGCCCCAGAGAGAGAGAGAGAGAGAGAGAGAGAGAGAGAGAGAGAGAGAGAGAGAGAGAGAGGGGGGGAGAGGGGGAGAGGGGGAGAGGGGGAGAGGGGGAGAGGGAGAGGGAGAGGGAGAGGGAGAGGGAGAGGGAGAGAGAGAGAGAGAGAGAGAGAGAGAGAGAGAGAGAGAGAGAGAGAGAGAGAGAGAGAGAGAGAGAGAGAGAGAGAGAGACGCCGCTGTGGGACCATCAGGGTCGTGGTCTTAACTCGTGCATGACTGGGGAGGGGGGGGGGGGGGCTTTACAGAGCCCCCTCCCGTTTTTCGGTAACATCTTCCAAACTGTTTAAGTTAAACTTAATTTATTACTTTAAGTTCACTTAATTTTTAAGAAAATTTTAAATTCACTTAAATTGGTAACAAAGTATATCATTCGATGCGCACGGACGTGCTGAGTTCACACTCACAGTGCTTTTAGTTTTGCTATATCTTTACTAGATAAAAAGATATAAGCGAAAAACCTTTGACATGTTTTAGCGAAATTCTTACATTTGCAACCCCCGACCCCCCCCTTAATATTGACCTAGAGCAACCAAATTTCCACAAGGGCGAGATCTCCTACGGGCCCACCTACCCTGTAAATTTGGCGTTTCTAAGTGCCGTAGAAGCCAATCGTCAGAGGGGTCGTACCAACCCCCTTTGACCTGACCTGTGACGTCATCGGTTGGACTGAGGTCAATGAAATTGGGTCACAAGTTTTCCGGTGGGGCTATTGAACGTCGTTTGAATCTTGTAATCGGCCGGTCACTTTCCGAGAGCTTACGGGGGCCGAAACGCCCCCTCCCTCCCTTTAGATGGGCGTTGGATGCTCTAATTGGTTCTACTGAAATTAAGACCTTTCGTTTTTAATTGCCTTTAACTCAAGCTCACACGCATTTAACTCTAAACGTGTGATAGTACATTTATCTGGAAATTTGCACAATACCTTAACATTGTCGGTTTTACTTTAAGACGCCCTTCAAGATGTCCTTACCACGGAAGAACGTGAATTACGAGTGGTCGGAAGATGATTTTCGGCCAGACTTCTCATATTTCCTGACGGTAAGCTGGGAAGTGAAGCTAAATGTCACGTATGACCTTAGCGGTTGTAATACACAGGTCACGGGGTATAATTTGTCACGCCTGTTCTCATCCATCAAAATAATCATTTTATTCGAGGAACCTCACTCATTGAATGATGAATATGTTACAGGGAGTTTGAGAAATCCGTGAGTTTGCAAACTCCCTAGGGAGTTTGCAAACTCCCTAACCCATTAGTGACTTTGCAAACTCACTAGGGAGTTTACAAATTCACTAGGGAGTTTGCAAACTCACTGACCGGTCAGGGAGTTTGAGAAATTCCAGAGCGATTGGGCCAAATAAAATCAAATGTGTAAGATAAGGGTGGCATACGTGCCGTCCGTGATGTAAAACAAAAGCGACTAGTGGTACGGCCTATATAACCGTCGCACGCTGACAAAAAGCTTACAGATTCTTCAATGTTTTACCGAAAAAAAATGCTACTCGCGGCTATGTAAAGGGGAGGTTCGGAGCAACGTGCTCTTCCGTTGCGTCGTTTCCATCCTCAGGAATCAGGATACTGAAATCCCTCTCCTCCACGCTGAAACCCCCACTCCGGGCTGGACAGGCACCTTTATCTCATGCGGGAGCTCCCTTGGAGCAGCACCGCTGCTCCCGAGGGAGCGCACCCCGTAGCCATCTGTCCATTCGGACAGACATTCGGACAGTCCAGCTCCGGCGACTCTGTAGGGTGTGTGCCCAGACCAATGTCTCCCCGTACTTCCTATCATTCGTCCGACTCTGAAATGGTCTTGTCAGACCGAAAGGGCCTAACCCAACAAAACAAAAACAAACAAGCAGCGCGCACAGTCGCAGCTGGGCTGGCTGCCAGCAGTGCCGGCTCTCGATGACGCGTCTATGGCGGAGTGGGAATGGGCGTGAATTGGTGCGTGTGCCTGTACTGTACTTTAGCATAAGTGACCAACAGTGAGCTGTTTCTACTTTGATATAGAGCCTGACTCTGGAATAGCCACACTTGAGTGGAACGGATCTAATTGGGACGTGAACTAGATAAATGTATGACTAAATAAAGCGGCGGTACAACATGCATGGATAGATCACTGAGCAGTTTAAGGTAAAAAAGTATTTATGGTGTGCATATGATCTATAATAATCTATATGCTTTTTGTCAGCGTGCGAGGCCCTACAACTAGCCTCCTGTATGCTACCCACATGCTGCACACTTGTTTTTATTTGGCCCAATCGCTCTGGAATTCCTCAAACTCCCTGACCGGTCAGTGAGTTTGCAAACTCCCTAGTGAATTTGTTAACTCCCTAGTGAGTTTGCAAACTCACTGATGGGTCAGGGAGTTTGCAAACTCCCTAGGGAGTTTGCAAACTCACGGATTTCTCAAACTCCCTGTAACAAATATATAATATTATCGATGGGAAGCGCTCTGACTGGCTGCCGGTGCTCTCCGGAGTGCCGGAAGGCAGTATTTTGGGCCCGATTCTGTTTAGCTGCTATGTTGCAGATATTCCGAGATGTATCAGCAATGGTTGTCTTGCCTACGCTGATGACGTCAAGATTTTTCACCGCGTCAAAAATCACAAAGACATTGATTCTCTTCAGGCTGATCTGGACCGCCTTTGCGAGTGGTCAAAATTCTGGCGCTTGAAACTCAATCCATCCAAATGCAAGGTCATCACGTTTACTCTACGAAAGTCTCCATTCATACACTCGTATACTCTGGACAGTCACTGACTTGAGCGTTGTGAGCATATTCGTGACCTTGGAGTGATTTTAGACAGAAAGCTCACTTTTGCCCAGCACGTTGACGTGGTGACCAGGAAGGCTAACCGCATGCTTGGCTTGCTCATTCGGTGCATGCAGACCGCGCCATGTACATATGCGCGGAACTAGGTTCGACCATCGCCACGTGATGACTGCCTATATCGCCCACGTCCGGTCGGCGATTGAGTATACCAGCGGCATATGGTCAGGGGCTGCTGTAAACCACATGGCCCGCCTAGAGCGTCTCAATCACCGCTTTCTTATGTGGCTAGCTGCAAAAACACAGGGTAGGTGTCCTTCTCTGGACTACCAATCCCTTTTAAATCACTTTAGATGTCAGCCAATTAAGGCACGCATGACACAGGCTGATATAACTTTTATGCGTTCTATCTTTAGCGGCCGGATCGACTGTCACGAGCTGGTGGCGAAATTCAGCCTTGTCACTCAGGTTAGACGTTCTCGGCACACAGGCCTTTTTCATGTCCCATTTGGCAGAGTTAACGCTGTGAAGTGTGGCTTGTTTATTCGACTACCCAACCAACTAAACAAATTCTTACACGAGCATTCGGAGGCAGACTTTTTCCAGCCGTCATGTCATTGGAGAGCACCACTGCTCCGCTTTGCGAGTAGTCAGGGCACTTTTAATGAGTGATACCGTAAACCGGGGTGAGTTGATATGGATTTTGAGGTTTTTCTATATTTCTTTAAAAGCCACATTCATTTACGGAATTCTTTTTGTGCCAGTTTCATGGCACATGCCTTGGGGAGGCAATCAGCAAAAATGAATAAAAAATGTATATATTAAGCCCCCTTTTTAAAACGCCAAAGTTCATATCAACTCACCCCCTGGGGGGTGGTGAGTTGATATGGTTTTGGATTTTTCGAAATTGCTCGGCTAAAGAACCTCAGAGGTGAGTTGATAAAATGCCAGTGTTTAAAAAAAGGATGAGAGAACACATCCTGAAAGAAACCATTAGAAAAATGCTAGTAGTTTGGCAGCAGACCTCACATTCATGAAAACGCAATCATGTCCAACACAGCGCGAGCAAAATGGCTTGATTTTAGCAGCATCATTTTTTCGCTTTATGATACTTAGTTTTACTTAGAACATTCTGAACTTGGCTAGTCACGTGTCCTCAAGCCAACGGTATCAAAACTGGCAATATATTTTGGAATTACAAGTGTATTTTCTTGTAATTAAAACACATTGTCAGTTGCGGGTCAAGGTTGATATGCCTCTGACAGAAATAATGGATTGAAATGAAAGAATACATATACTTCTGAGCTTTTGTTGACTGGTAGTCAACAAAATATTAATGAAGTGAAGTGAAGCGAATCTAATTCGGACTGTATTCTAAGCGACATAAAACAGAATTCGGCATCAAAAGCCAAAATTAACCCTCGCACTTATAGGCGGGCGAACGGACCACCTCGGCTTTTCGCACATAACTCGCGCAAAAAGCGGCCGATCACGACGAAACTTTCAGTACCTCTCGAGTTTATCAATTTTACACATGTTCTAAAGATTTCATGACTCTGACTCAAATGGTTTTTGACTTGTGACCTGATTCTCGAGACCATGCTTGGCCGGAATCGCGATTTGGCGTAGTCGGCTCACATTATCCGCGCATATTATCGTCTTTTTGTGATTGTAACGTCCAAACATGTAAATGATGTTGGTCCCACGCAGTATTTTGGGTGTCAACTGTCAAGGTCACCTGAAGGTCAGGTCAGGTCATTGACCTTTGGTGACCTCGGTTCACTTTTTGGAGTTTTACATGTTTCTAGGGTAGTTTTTTCGGGCCGATTTCGAATTTAACATGCATTTGATCATTTATGAAGTAGTTTTAGTGCCTTCGTAACATGTTACGACACCGTCAGTGGTAGCTGACACTTGACACTCCCTATGGATAGCCGGCAGGACACCTACTGGTTGACCTGACCTGACCTGACCTGGCCTAAATGTACGAAGACATCTGTGAGCAAAACTAACATGACATTCGCGATCAGCAACAGCCAAAAAATAATAAACTCGCTTTACGAACTTCAAATAACCCCCCATTTTCCCGACTTCTGGGTAATTGACCTGGCCTGGAAGGTTAACCAATGACCAAGTTGGTTATCATCGGCTTCCTCGCGTCTCGGGCAACACGCTCATTTTTTCCGCGAAGCTCTAGCTCCACCAGGGGCCAAACGACGATGGGATTCCAACGGACCCCCCCCCCCCCCATAGGGGAGAGTGGGGAGAACTGGGACACAGGAGAAGTGGGACAGGGTCTGTCATTTAGAGAAGAGGCAGCCGATTTAATTTATTTTTCCATTTTTACGCATTACGATGGGTTATCTTCACCACTATGTCAACAACTTCCTCTTCTGCCGCGCCATCCCGACGATACGTGAGTGCTCCTGAAAAGTTGCGTTTTTTACTGGTTTCTTGAGTACAAACGCAAGCAATGTAACGACCCAATCATTTCTTTTAACCAATATTTGCGATCATTAGGAAATGTTCTGATGCATGCCAATGCTTGAAGCCGACGTGTTGCTTGAAATTGCATTGACATGTTTGTTCATCAACAATGGTCGCCAGGGGAGAACTGGGACAAGGTGTCCCAGGTCTCCCCCCTCTGTCCCAGTTCTCCCCTGCCGATTTATAAATCCCCTTTCAGTGTTTGTAGGATAGGTATAGTGCAGTTAGGAACGGATCCAGAAAATCTCCAAGGAGGGGCCAAAAGGAATTGCAAAACTGATACTTGATCAAGCATATAGGTTACCGTACCTACCTTACTGAATTATGTTTTGAAAGGGTGGCCGTTTCTTTATAATTTCCTTGTTCATGACTCTTCCAAATCCCTTCTGTCCTTTTCAGTTGCCCATCGCGCTCCTTATCTACCTACCTGCCTCTGAGGATGCCCAGACAGTATGCCAGGAAATCCCTTATAGGGTTGACTCCAGGGAGAGTCATGGAGCATGCTGTAAAGCGGGTCGTCGATGGTGAGAAGTCCATTCGAAAGGTAGCAGAAGATTTTGACATTTCAAAGTCAACCCTGGCCAGGTATGTGGTGAAGTATCAGAACGATACTGAAGCAAGAATGGAACCGGCCTATACGCACGCGCAGGTATTCAATACGGCACAGGAGAGCGATCTGAAAAACTTTCTGTTAAAATGTTCAGGCATGTTCTATGGTCTGACAACACGACAGACGAGGGATCTGGCCTATGAGCTGGCAGTGAAGAATAGCCTGGCCCCCGAAAAATGGAAAAGTGCGAAGACCGCGGGCGCAGAATGGCTGAAGGGTTTCATGTCACGTCACCCTGACCTCACCTTGAGAACTCCGGAAGCGACGAGTCTCGCTCGATCTGCAGCTTTCAACCCGCAGAACGTCAATGGCTTCTTCAACTCGCTGGAAGGTGTGCTTAAAGAGACAAAGGTAAACGGACATCAAATCTACAATCTCGATGAAACGGGCTGTACAACCGTCCAAAAACCACCGAGGGTTTTGGCACAGCGAGGCGCGAAGCAAGTCGGCCAAGTCACGTCCCAAGAGCGTGGAGAGCTCGTGACGATGGTGGGGATAGTGTCAGCCAGCGGCCAGGCACTTCCTCCGGTCTTCGTCTTTCCCAGGAAGACTTTGAGGGACTCGCTGATGATTGGGGCACCAGAAGGATCTTGTGGTCTTGTCCACCAGTCAGGCTGGATGACAAGTGAGAACTTTCCGCACGTTCTTGATCACTTCGTGAAGTACAGCCACTCATCCAAGCAAAGTCCCACTGTGCTTATAATGGACAATCATGTCAGCCATATCAGCTACGTGGCTCTGGAACACGCTAAGAAGAACGGCGTGTATATAGTCACGCTGCCACCGCACACATCCCAGAAACTGCAGCCACTGGACAGGGCAGTGTACGGTCCGCTGAAGACATACTTCAACTCCGCAGCGAACGGCTGGATGCTTAAAAATCCGGGAAGGAACATCACCATCCATCACATGGCGGATCTTATCGGAATGGCCTGGATGAAGGCGGCAACGCCGACCAACATCACTGCAGGATTTAAAGCGTGCGGCATCTGGCCACTAGACAGGAGCATCTTCTCGGATGAAGCGTTCCTTCCATCTGCGGTGACGGACAATCCTTTTCCGGAAGAAGCCGGACCAGACCCATCCGTCGAGCGAGGCGACGACACGGAGCTCGTCGGCTCGGAGCCAGGGCCGTCCAGCCAGAGAGGCGGCGACACGGAGCTCGTCGGCTCAGAGCCAGGGCCGTCCAGCCAGCGAGGCGGCGACACGGAGCTCGTCGGCTCGGAGCCAGGGCCGTCCAGCCAGCGAGGCGGCGACACGGAGCTCGTCGGCTCGGAGCCAGGGCCGTCCAGCCAGCGAGGCGGCGACACGGAGCTCGTCGGCTCGGAGCCAGGGCCGTCCAGCCAGCGAGGCGGCGACACGAAGCTCGTCGGCTCAGAGCCAGGGTCGCTGAGCTGGAAAATAGCATCACCAGAGCAGATCCGAGGATATCCGAAAGCCGCCGCACGTCAAGGAAAGCGGAAGAGTGGAACGTCCATTGTGGCTCGACACGCCAACTCGACACCAGAAATGAAACGCCTAAAGTGTGTTATGGAGAGCAAAAATGCCAAGAAGCCGAAAGGCAAATGTTCCGCCAAAGCTGCAAGGAAGCTAGTCGTAGAAAGCAAGGAGCGTCCTGGCTCCGACAGTGACGTCACATGCCTGGTGTGCGGCATGCGGTTTGACAGGTCTGCCGAGGAGTGGATTCAGTGTGTATCCTGTAAGGCGTGGGCGTGCGTTCCTTGCACGGATGTCGATCCTGGGCAGGTCACCTATGTGTGTGACCTGTGCCGTGACCTGTAAGTGACCCCTCAGACTGGCAGTCTGACACAGTACAGCATCATTGTTCGCCGAATTTGGCTGTGCATACACTAAGTGTCTATTAGTTCTTACGTTTGATTAGTCATTCAGTGTCATTAGGCTAGTACAGATACTAACGTTCTGTTTGGACGTGTCATGTTTGTCTCATTTGAGGATCGGTAAGGCACGTCGGTGATATTGTGTGTGGATCCAACTAAATATATGCACCGCTTCATAAACCGGAATTACATACATCCTTGTTGATGGGAGACATTTTATTATTTTTATTTATGCCATATGTATCCATAGTGTTTTATTTACATCACCACCAGCATATATGTGAATGGGCCGGAATTGAGTCGATTAGAGCAACTGTTGCTCTAGACTAGGATTTCGGAGGATTAATACTATGGGGAAATCCTCAAAAGATCAAGGCATTGCATCGACCAGAAGGGAGCCAGCACTGCTAGGATCGACACCTGGCCAGAGAGTCTCTGTTATCACCTGGAAGGGCGCCGTTACTGGTAAGAGGGGCTCCGTTATCGGTAGGAAGGGTCTCACATTTAACTGGAGGGCCCCGTTACTAGACAGGATATGCTTTTACGACGAGGTAAAACGAAAAGTTAAGATTTGTTGTATTCATTTGCGAGCAACCCAGGTCCTTGTCCCATTTCTACCCAGCATGTCCTATTTCTCCACCCCACATGTCCCAGTTCTCCTGTGCCTGTCCCATTTCGCCACCATTGCAACTTTTTATTTATGATGAAATATTAGTTACTCTATGGATTATAAAAGTCTCAGAATAACAAGTCTTGTAGAGAATTACTTGCTCTTTCCAATGACACCATTCGCAGCTATATAATTTGCCTGTGTGGGTATGTACAGGTGCTCAAAGTTGGTATTGAATTTTTGTCCCACTTCTCCCCACTCTCCCCTACGTTAAACGCTGGCAAAACACGAATACGGGCGAGGGCTAAACACCAGTCAATTTCTTTATATTGTTTGTTCCATTTCATTTTGCCTCTCATTCTCGGTTGGCAACTGCCAAGCAGGAAAACTAATCAGTTTCACGAGATCAGAATTCCCGCGCTGTTAGCCATACAGAAATGACAGTTCTGTCATTTTCGAAACTACGAATAAATATAACAGTTTTTTTAATCTGTATGTAATATAGGTGTTCTATAGTGTTCCTTTGTAGCTTGTAGGGAGACATCTTGAGACTTGACAGGGAGCTGTGCTGTGCCTTTTGCATGTTAGGTATGTCCACAGAAAAAAAAAACTTTGGGGTTACTGATGTTAGTTGTCGGACCTTCGTCCCCGTCTTGAGTTGAGATTCAGTTTCATAACGTTTCGGCCAGTTACTCTCCGGCCGTCGTCACTCGTCAGGTGTTCTTTGACCCTCAAGGACCTGGATGTTGGTGGCGTTGCGCCGTACGCGTCAAACAGTTCAAAAGCTCCTGTAGTCAGCGGGAATCGAACTCGGGTTTCCCCGGTGATGGTTCACGGTTGTAACCACTCCACTATCGAGGCAGGCTTTACTACGGCCGGAGAAGCTACTGGCTGAAACGTTGTGAAACTAACATCTCAACTCAAGACGGGGACGAAAGTCCGACAACTAACATCAGTGATACTAACAGGCCTCGTCTCAAGCATTCAGAAAAAACTAAAGCTTTTGGGGTTGATGGAATGATGTGGGGAAAGAAAAGGAGAAGAGTTGGTCTAATTGACTTTGTCTTACCTGCAGACCCATATTTCATGCTAATTTGCATGCCTACCAGCCTGGTATCAGCTTTTATCATGCATATCAACTCACCACCTGATGGCATATCAACTCACCACCTGTCACTTTTCTTAAAATTATAAAAAAGCGTTGTTATAGGTGAAACCCAAAACTACCTGGGATCAACAGTAAATTGATGGTAGTTTCTTTCCCAGTGCATGTTGTTTCATGAATATCCACCGTCTTTGCTGTAGGGTGGGGACTTTTCCTTAGTTTCAAAATCAGAAGAAAAAAAGGACTTTGAAAAAAGTAATGTGTTAAGAAGGCACTGCACCACATGCATGCCTTTCTCAGCTATATGCATCACTTATTGGTTGCTTCACTTCACAGAAAAATAAAACTAAAAATTGGTTTACAAATGGATGAGCAGCACACATTTTAACATTTTTCGAGCAATTTATATCAACTCACCACCCCATATCAACTCACCCCGGTTTACGGTATCGACTGATGTCAGCCTGCACTCTTTGCTACTTACTTTCTGTGATCGCGTCTGGTGTATGTGTATGTATGCTGGGAGGGGATTGTATGTGTGTAGGGGGAGGGCAGTGCGGGTTGAATGCCTGAGGGGGTGGGATGGGAAATTTTATTGCGACTGCAGCCTTAATGTGGGCCTCAGCCTGTGGTTGTTATGAAATAAATAAACAAATTTATATATCACTGAAGCGTATGCGTGTCAAGTGTGCACTTTGTAGATTTTAAATTATGATGTTGAATAAAAATGCCTATTATCCAATATCCTTATTACGCTAGAATGACGTTTACCTTCGAGAGTTCAGCCTACTATGGCTTTGGGGTAAACAACAGAAAACATTGTTTTTTTTCTAATCTTATCCCGCGCCGTGCTGGGGGGGGGCGTTTTTACGCCCCCCCTCAGGTTTTTCGCGAATATCTCAAAAACGGCGGCGCGCAGCGCCGCCGTTTTTGGTACACGTGTTCCTACATCATTTCCGCACATGTTGTGAAAATTTCAGACCTAGGCCGTTCAAGGTCAGGTCACCAGGTCACGTCAAGTGACCTTACCTCAGAAAAAGTTCAAAGGCTCGCTATAGCTACACCGACTGAACGATCACTTTGAAACTTTCAGCGATTGATATGAGTAACAGTATGTATAAAATGTATATCTCGGATTTTTGATATCTGTGACCTAAGGTTAGGTCAATTTTGCGACCTCTCCATTATAAGTCAATGGGAGAAAATTGAAATGCGCCTCTTTTGGACGAATATCGTTCAAAACGCTCTCAAACATCGGTTCATAGGTAAACATGACACACTGAATAGGAAAAATGCACCTGTGACCCCTCTGTGTGCCCCTGAGGTCATCTCAGGTCATGAACGGTCGCCAGCAGTTTTTTGGCTATAACTTTTGATAGAGACGTGCTAGAGCGGTGGAAACACGTCAGATGTGTTCAGCTCGACGATACGGATCGACTGATATGCAACATGACCCTTTTCGGTCAGGTCATGACCTTGACCTGAGGTCAAATTTTCAAAATGACCTTTCAAGGTCAACAAATAGTTCATTCGACGCGTCTCGACGAGAGGAACACGATGCTGGCAAAAGTAATGTCATGGCGCTTATGAGTCAAAAGTTATTGACGAAAAAACGTTTTTCGTAAAAACGGCTATTTTTGGAGTTTTTGCCCTCTGGAGGCTAAACCGTTGACCTGAGGTCAAATCTGAGAACATTACTCAGAAAGGTCTGTAAAAGGGCTATCGAATGCGCTTTTCCGCGGCGCTGTAGCTCTATCGGTTCCCGAGATAGCCGTTGGCAGTTTCCAAAATGTTGAAATAGTCAACATTTTACCTTTGGTGACCTCTGGTGACCTGACCTTTGACCTGACCCAAAAAATGACCGAAGTGTTTTCGTCCTTATTTTTGACGCTCTTTCGATTGCCGCTTACCGCGTGTCGCTACGTGGCCCAGGAGCCGAGTTAGACGGGGGGGCGTGAAAACGCCCCCCCCCCAGCACTCGGCGGAAAGTTCAGGCCACCAGCACGGCGCGGGTTATTATGGATTCCGTTGCAGCCGGAAGAACAAGACGAGGCGCTGAGGCGGTCTCCGGATCTATTGCCGCTCTACGATCTTCCCGTCGCCGACCCGTCTCTGACCGACACAGGGATAACGTCTCGAACCACGAAGGGAACACAACTAAGGGAACAGGGGAAACACAACTAAGTGGAGAAGAAATACGCGAAACAGAGGAACGAATGCGGAAAGAATCCGATGATAAAATGAGGGAAGAAATTAAATGTGAGAGGCAAACATATGAAGGGGGGAAAGAGGGCCATTTGAAAGCAATGGCAGAAAAAGAATCGCGAGGCAAACAGTTTACACAAAGTGATTTTAATGATCACCAGAGCTGCGCGAAGATAATAGCCACTCAAGAGCAAACGATTGCTGATTATCAACGGAAGATCAGCAGCTTGGAAAGGAAGCTGAAAAGAGAAGAGCAGCAACAAGAGATCGAAGAAATGAAAAATGAAGAGCTGACAGAATACCTAGCAAAAATGGAAGTCTGTGAGAAAAGCTGTAAAGTATGCAAAGTAATGTATAGGTAAACAAGAGACATTTATCAAAGGACCAAGGGGCACACAAACATACGAATATGACAAATCGATAGGATGCAAATCTAGGTTCGTATAGTTCGTTTTTTTTCAAAAGGACGCTGGCTCCAAGTATGTTTTTCGAACAACCACGTGTTTTAGCGAGCAAAACGGGCAAAAACTGAACCTGAGAAACTCGAACGTCGCCTTATTTTAACATGTGAATTATTCCCGATAAATTCCATGCCTGCGTTTTGGAACTAGGCATGAGGACAGTGGTGACGTCATGCTGTGGAACTTGCATTGCAATGCAATGCAAAACTATCATGGAAAGAATCGCTTACTCGATTCGGGACGCGGTCAGAGCAAAAAACAAAGTTTTTCCAAAATTCGTTGGTAATGAATGTTTTCGTACGGACATTGGGTGCCAGCTGCCACCAGTGACGTCATCAGTATGCTAATTTTTGAAGTCACAATTTCCATGTATTTACCGAGCACAATCTGAAATCGATCATTTTTTCGGCAAGAAATTCTTAGCCAGACGCTGAAGTTGCCAAAACTCACGTGAGAGCTTCGATAATGAACTTTGAGCCAGCGTCCTTTTGAAACTAGATGCCGGCAGCGCTCGTGCGTTGCCTTGGGCCAGAATTGGAGGATCCATAGCCCAATGAAATGTGCATTATTTTGGAGGCATTGCCTGGGACTACCATTGAACCGATTTTGAGGTTGATAGCTTAAAATTTCTTTGAGCCAGAGGACCTCACGTCAAAACGGTTTTCCGACCCCAGCACGTGCAGCCTGCACCCCTCGCAGACGGTGACCCCTCTGGAATCTGGCTCAAGGTGTTACCGATGTGTCCCGCCAGTATGGCTTTGCCCGTGACCTCGAGTTGACCTGTAGCCTTGACAAAAAATTTCGTGTCACCGAAACTTTGAAGCGGAATAGCATGTGCCACGAAGCACCGAGTGAACCGAGGCCAGCACCAAAAGTTTACCTCGCCGGAGACGAATCAAACGGTCCCACTTTCGTCCCGATCGGTCCACCCATTTTGACTCCAGGTCCAAAAAAGCTTGGACAAACTCACATACTCAATCACTCACTCACTGACAAACAGGTTCAGCCGAACTTTTTTTCAGCGACCCACCAATGGGAATTTCCGGATGCAAAAGCATGCTATCGCATGCTTTTGATCCTCCAATTCTGGAAAAACGAACTACAGTATATGGAGTTTTCTGTGAGGTGTGTGAGTGTGTATTGTCGCATCCGGAAATTCCCATTGGTGGGTCGCTGAAAAAAAGTTCGGCCGAGCCTGTTTGTCAGTAGGGTAGCCTGGGGCAAGACGCCCCAGATAATTTATTTTGCTACATAACTTTTGTCCTACATCACCTGGAAGGCCAAATTTGTGCTCAATGCGTTCTTTGGACATTTTACTTTAAATTCCACCCCTCAAATTCATTCACTTATGATCGGACTCCCAGCTATGAAGTGATTTGTGAAGCAACTGCAAATGGGGCATTTTGCCCCAACCCCAGGGCAAAACGCCCCACGGCCCGGGGCAAGAAGCCCCAGACTCTAGATTAAAGATTAAACATGCTAGTTGACCAAATCTTGTATGAGAGGTCCGTTAGACCTTGGGAGGCACGGCACTGAAGTTAGCACCTTCCATCCTATCAGGTGTTCAGCTATAACACTATTGTATGAGCAGGTTTTTCACCTGCCTCATAAGGCCAAATAATAAATTATTGCCATGCAACTGTCAACCAAATACTTCCTTTGCCATCCGGTTGCTGAGAAAACTACACATAAATGCATAGAAACTTACTGTTTGCCAGCTACCGAACATTAGGAAGTAGGTAGTACGAACAACACATGAGGCAAAACGCCCCATGGGGCTTTTTGCCCCGCGACCTACTGGGGCGTTTTACCCCATCACGTAGTTCAGTCAGAAAACAACGCCTTGCACTCCAGCAAGACATAATTTAACACGAACCAACCCGGCATTATAAGCGTTAGATAATAGTTGTTCAAAATACATAAAAGTCGTTAACCTGATGTGGACCATAAAAGAACGCCATGATGCATAACCTGACAACAAAACATAAAAATCACTCCAAAAACACATTTTTGGCTATATCTCCCTAAGGAGTCATCACAATTTCTTTCCAGTCTGGTCATATAATGATCATATAGTGCACGTTTTATAGAAGAGAGAATATTTCCCCAGATCCTTGCCAGTTCCGAGAAACATCGGTGAGGCGTTTTACCTCGGCGGGGCGACTTGCCCCGGTCTACCCTATGTATGTATGTGAGTTTGTCCAAGCTTTTTTGGACCTGGAGTCAAAATGTGTGGACCGATCGGGACCAAAGTGGGACCGTTTGATTCGTCTCCGGCGAGGTAAACTTTTGGTGCTGGCCTCGGTTCGCTCGGTGCTTCGTGGCACATGCTATTCCGCTTCAAAGTTTCGGTGACACGAAATTTTTTGTCAAGGCTACAGGTCAACCCGAGGTCACGGGCAAAGCCATACTGGCGGGACACATCGGTAACACCTTGAACCAGTTTCCAGGGGGGTCACCGTCTGCGAGGGGTGCAGGCTGCACGTGCTGGGGTCGGAAAACCGTTTTGACGTGAGGTCCTCTGCCTCAAATAAATTTTAAGCTATCAACCTCAAAATCGGTTCAATGGTAGTCCCAGGCAAGGCCTCCAAAATAGTGCACATTTGGTTGAAATAAACTATGTGGTGCATGAGCTATGCACGTGCAAGCCGATTGCACCCCTTCGTACGTTGCCACGCCTGCAGGGTAAACGGCAGCTCTAACTGGTTCAAAACTTGCAGGTCATAAGAAGAATACATTGAGTCATGACATTCCGGCGAGATAATATCCGAGGGGTGCAAGCTGCGCGTGCGGGGGGCGGATAAAGGTTTTGACGAGGGATCCTCTGATCCTGCAGGAAACGTCGAGCTAGCGACACAAAAGTCGGTACACTGATAGAGCTAGACACACGCTACAGGGTGTCATGAAAATGACTGCACTGAGGTGCCTGGAACATGAACTATGCACGTGCAGTTAATTCATATTTTACTGTAGGTAGATATCCACACCAAACTCGCGTGCTTTCAAGCATTTTTGGGATGATCCGGTTGGTTTCAGGTTCAGTCCAAGCTTAGTCTGGGTTTCGGTGGTTTTGCCCGGTGTGTGCCCTCAGTACCGTTCCTCCAATTCTGGCCCAAGGCAACGCAAGAGCGCTGCCGGCATCTAGTATGTAGGAGAGACCGAAACGACATTATATCAGAGAGTTCAAAATCACTTGTCATCTATCAGAAAAAAAAGATAATGTAGCAAATCACTTCAATGGGGAACGGGGCACGATCTGTCCAAGGCTAAATTTGTAGGGCTAGCAAGGGTATGGGAGGATAAGGTGTCCCGTAAGACAGAGGAACAAAGATGGGTGGATCAGCTTGGCACACATAGGAGCATGGGAGGATTGAACACAAAAAAAAGTGACAAATTACACTGACTTATCACAGCCACTAGCTACAGTAATACATGACTGAAAGTTATATATAAGTAGGTAGAATATTTTCAGCCTGGTTGATCGCTTTAAGTGCACAAATTGTTGTCAATAGTTAACACTATTCGTTAAAATTGTGTTTTTCTATTGAAAAACAATAAGCAAGGCACGATTCGAGCTATTGCAATGAATAGAGAGTCGAAAAAAATCTAGATTAGATTCGAGCTATTGCAATGAATAGAGTCGAAAGAAAAATCAAGATTAAGATGAAATTTTCAGCTGAACATGACCGCGCATGACTGGGGTATTTTCCATAACGCAAGTGACTCAGGGGGCTCTCCAGAGACCCCCCCTCCCATCTCCGAAACTACTGGGCCGATCGTCAAAATTCAAATGATGTCGGATAGCCCTTGAAAAACTGTCGAGCAAACCTATTTTTATTTACCTTGAGGTCACCGATAACGTCACAGGTCAGGCCAAAGTAAAAATTATCGTCATTTTTGCTTGTTAAAGGGACTATCCCACCTTCTAAAATGTTGTTAAAACCAGTTACCAGTTAAATTGTGCCCGACTTTATAGATTGGATGACCAGGAACACGGTTCTGGCATTTATTTTTCATTAAACATCTTAGGCTTCCCATATTCCAAACACAAACTTTCAAATATGTGACGTCACAGCCCAAAATTACCTCCTTCCCCAGGCCACATAACTGTCATAAAGCTGATTCTTTTTACTCTGTAGGCACCACAACAAAGTTCAGACCAAGTTTTAAGCGATTTTTCAACGGACAAACCCATTTAAATCAGAATGACTAAACGAGGTGACGTCACACTAACGGTCGCTCCATGTTGAAGATAGGGCCTTGTACAAGGCCCATTTTCAAATGAAGGGAACGAATTTCTTCAACACCAAGAGGCCGCGGGGGTTTCAACCTAGATAGCTAGTGGTTTCTGAACCTCGCGGCAAACTTGGCTATCTCAACTCAAACCCCATGTTAAAGGTGGGATAGTCCCTTTAACAATCTAGGCTCTAGCCGCCGGCTGACAAGTCCGATCAGGCTCATTTTTAATTTACGCACTCCTTGATATATGTCTTAGATACCCTGAGGGTACCGAACTTTTACTTCGAATTTTTCAGGTCAATGCCAGGTCATCCTAGGTCACGAAAATTGTATATCATGTATCGGTCACATGACGCATGTTTTATGGTCCATTTTACTGGTAGATTTCGAAACTTATGTCATCTGTGTCATTTGAGGTCATTTTCAGCTGAATTTATCGGAGGTCAGGTCACTTTCAGGTCAGAAAATGTCAAATTTTGAAATTGAAATTTTTCAACAAAAAAGATGCCTATCAGATGCAGTTGGAGCTCAGCAACACGTTGGTGCCATTTATATTGCTGTACGATGTCAAAAACGCACTGAAAAATGGTTTTGAAAAATATATAATCGTAAAATTTTGACAATATTGCTAATAACTTGGCTATTTTTAAAGATATTGGGCTAAAACTTGCTAGAGTAGTTCATCGGTGTGTGTTCTACCATATATGTTTCGGTTTTTGCGAAAAATCAAAAGTTTTTTGAAGAAAAAATCAAAAAAATCTTTTCTATAAATATAAAATTATATTTTTCAAAATTTTCAGAATTTCGAAAATTCGAGATAGCAGTTTGATAGCCACGTGTATATGTAGTCTACTGATGCAAAGAAGTTAGATCTAGCTTTAAAACTAAGCTCTTGAGAGCGTTTGCCGTATTTCAATATTTTGCATGAAAATTGGCCGACATGACGCCACTCTGACGTCATTTCCGGCCCAACTATGGTAGTTAGAAAGTTGAAATTTTAACATAAGATGTCAAATTGATGCCGCTGAGGGTATACCGCAAGTTTCGTGTTGATCCGTCAAACGGTTTAGAAGATATTGCCGAAAAACGGCTCTGTAGAGCCCCCCGTCATGCGCGGGTTAAAGGTGTGGAGGTTTCACGTGGGCTTTTCATTGACGCTTTAAACCATGCTTTAAACGATTACACAATACACAGGCTTAAAAAATCAGACTATAGTTGGGTTTCGATGTGCTTGCATTTGTGTGCAACTTGTTTTAACAATATGCCTAATGATGATTTGTGTTGATCGATTGTTATATTGTTGTGTCTTTGGGTCTGCAGATAGAGGTAGCAATTAATACAACACACAGTTCCGCATGAGCGTGCCGCCCCGTGCGGACGCGAGCGCTGCTCACTCCTCCCCGTTTACTCGCTTTAGCCTTTTCCACCGTGTACACAAGTGTGTGAGTGTGACCATGGACCGACATCCATGCCAACTCGTGATTTTGGTGAAATCAAGTTCTTTTTCCTGCTTAATCACCTCTTCATCATGCATCGCGACAAAACGCGTCTTTTGGCCTTGTTGGCGGTTGTGCGGGTCGTTACCATCGTGGCCTGTCCATTTTGTTTACATAATCGCTTATTTATATAGTGCCGGATTTATTAGAACTGAATTTATTTAATTTGTTTATTAGAATAGAAATGTTCGTGGTCAGATAGGTGGAGACTGACTCTGAACCCGGAAAAGTGCAAGGTGCTGAGTCTGACGCTGCGGCGCAATCCAGTGATGGCAGCTTACGCGATCGGAGATGTTGTGCTTGACGCGTTCAAGTGATGCGAGATCTGGGTGTATTTTTAGACCAGAGGCTCACGTTTGGCGAGCATGTCGACCGTACTGTACGGAAGGACAGCATGGCTCTGGGACTGTTCATGCGCACATACGCAACAGGAAAGCGGGGCCGTTCTTTCAATATGACGAACTATCGTGCCATCATGTCGACTTACTTCGCTAATGTCCTTTAAAATACTTTGTGAATGACCTCTCCTTGAAATTGTATGTAGGATATATTTTACAAAAAGTCAAATACAGAAATGATAAATTTTCGATCACGGATCTTTTTCAAATCACATCATAGGCGGTCCCAGGGGGGGGGGGGGCACGGGGGCCGTGCCCCCCTTGGTGCTGAAAGATGGGGCCATACTATCTTTTGGCCCCACCTTTTCAGATCGAACGAAAGTTCTACAAAAGCTTTTTGTATGTTTCATTTTCTCGTTTAATAAAAGGTCTTTCTTTCGCAACCAAAATTCAAAGGAAGTTGATTTCACTCATGAGTGGGCTCAGTTTCGCATTCTTTCAATTTGGCGGTCAGCGTCGCTGGCACTGGTTCACGAGTATGGCCGGATGTGAGATATATTCTAATTTATATGGAATATCAGCGTGGGTTTACTTTAGGCTCTCGTAGGCCCAGCATTGGCTGGCATGAGAACCTCTTCGGCAGTGGCGAGTGGGCCCTGCCAAATGAGCGTGGCTCTTCGACACTTAAGTACGACCGCATGGGCAGGTGTTGTGCTGTGGAACTCAGAAGCTCGGTGGTGACCCCGTATGCCGGCTTGGTTCCTCAAGGATTAGCGTGGGGCCTGCGTAAAGCTTGCATGAGCAAGTATATGATCTCAGAGGCCTCTGTAATGTGTACACAGTGGCGGTCGCTGCGGGGGGGGGATCAGGGTCATGATCCCCCAAAGGCAAATATCATTTGGCCCCTTAAACAACCGATGGGCCCCATGGTCGTATGGGGCCCTGATCCTTATTCGATTGTTACAAGGCTCAAGAAACTTACGCCCAGCTATTATAATAGCTCCCACACCGGTCTATGAGCGTCCTACATTGACGTCTGAGGGCCCTTCAGTGGCGGCCAAGCGCCCACATTGACCGCTAAGAGCCCACATCGACCTCTGATGGCCCTCCACTGGTCTTTGGGTGCCCCTAAACAGGCCCCAGGGGCCCAGCTGGCGTCTGAGGGCCTCACATCGGTTTCTGGTGGCCTAATTTCGGTCTCTGGGGTCCCAAGACTAACCTTTAGGTGCCAATGAGGGCCCACACTGGCTGCTGAAGACCCGATGCCGGCCTCTAAGGGCCCATATTGGCCTTTGAGGGCCCTCTGCTGGCCTCTGGGGTTCAAAATCGACGCCGGCCCATGCCGGTCTTTTAGGGCCCCACGCTGACTTCTGAGGGCCCATGCTGGCCTGTAAGGACCCTCATTAGCCTCTGAGGGCCAAACTCGGTCTCTGATGGTCTCAAACTACTGGCCTTTGCAGGTCCTGTACTGGTCTCCGAGGGCCCTAAACTGGCCTCTAAGTGAAAAGGGGTGGGCTTCTCAAGTTCTGAGGACTCACGCAGACTCCTGCAGAGCCTAAGGCTGGCCCCGATGACCCGCGCAGATTCCCTCACATTTCGGCGCCAGGGCCCCATGAGCCGGCGTGGGTTCTGGGGCTGATAGAGACCCATGATGTCCCCAGGGCCTAGGGACAGTCTTTTTAACAGTAGGACCGGTTGGGTTGAGTGAACCCCAGTAGAGCCGTTGCGAACCCCCGCAGGAGTCTGCGCGTGGCCCTCAGATGCCAATTTTGAAAGCCAGGAACCTGTGGCCCCTTTAGGGGTCTCTCCAGAGGTTGGTGCCGTGTACCTTCTCTCTCCCGCCGTCATACAACTAAATGGGTAAATGTCATTGTCTGAAAATGTTTTATGGGTTTCATATGCTTGTTCAAAGCAAAAGGTATTTGTACCTCTCCGAATTGTTTTATAGTGGAAATGTCATGAATCCGCCTGCCCGACCTTCCAGTACCTATATGCTGCACCGATCCGTCGCCATGGTGCAGCGGCCCGACCGGTGAGCACACCGTGGGACCGTAAATGGAGCTGGTGATTTTGCCTTAAACCGAGTTAAAAAAACGCAAAATGAGATGGATATAGCCATGTAGCATAACTGATGCCAGCTGCGTGGCGATTCGTGGCGTAAATTTTGCTACACACGTAAAAACTTTGCCGATCACCCCCCTCCCTCCCGGGTGACTGATAAATGCTATGTCCCGCGAGTGTGACCTCGCCCCCCCCTTTTGCTAGCGGCTGCGACCGCCAGTGAATCACATTCAAAATTCAGATGAGACACATTTTAAATAATCAACGCAAAATCGACTCATTCAAAATAGAGTTTTTGACAGCACATGCACCTTGCAAGATACACTTCCACTAAATAAAACACAGTCAAATGCCTGCATTATCAGTCATGATATACAGTGCCTACCACCAGTATAACGCCTTTTGGGGCGACTAACGGAGCGAGCGAGAGGGTGGGCCTTGCACGTGCGAAATTTCGAGAGGGTACCTCCAACTGACATGTGCACGGCACCTTACTAACCGGTCTCTAGCGATGTGCCATATTTGAGCACAATCGGCCCAGCCGTTCTCGAGATCTGGAAGCGGCACTCTGCACGTGCGCACGTGCAAAATGGGTCCCAACTGACTTGTGCACGGCACCCTACTAACTGGTCCCTAACCGTGTACCAAATTTGAGCGCAATCGGTCCAACCGTTCTCGAGATCTGGAAACGACCCCTACACGTGCGCACGTGCAGCAGCACCCCAACTATGGCACATGGAATTGGATATACAGTGCCTAGTGGCAGGGACCCGGGAACGACTTTCAAGTTGGGGGGGCGAGCCTAAAATGCCTGACATGATGCATATGAAGCAGTGGCGTAGTTAGGGGTCTAAGGGGACACGTACCCCCCCCCCCCCCACCCCACCCCCCCACCCATCGGGTTGAAAGGGACCCTCGGGTCCGAGGGGACCTGCGGTGCCATTTGACCGCCGAGGGTTAACGATGTCCATATTTCGACTCAGAATGGCCTCATAGGTCTCGTTAGAGCACCTTATGGGCCCTAAATAACCAAACTATAAATCTCAACAAGGGCCCCACGCCGGCTTCTGAGGGAATCTTGCAGATTTTAAGGGCCCCTCGGTGGTCTCCAAAGGCCCGTTACTGGCCTCTGAGAGTTCTTACCGGCCTATGAGGGGCCAGTTCTAGGGGCATTTCCCGCCTGTGATGGTCACACACTTATTTTTCCGAGGGTCCCATAACGGCAACTGTGGGGGCCCTCATCGGCGCCTATGAGTGCCCACACCGGTGTCTCTGAGCGTTTCACACCCCCAACTCTGAGTGCCTATACCAGTGCTTTTTAAAGCCCTATATCGGCGGCTCTAAGGACCCAACAGTCAACACCTGCGCATCTAAAGGCCACCCACTGGAAACTTTTGAGGGCCCCACACCGGTGACTCTGAGCCCTGAGGGCCCCACCGGCGTCTGACAGTACCATGCCGGTCTCTAAGGACCCCACACGACTTCTTCTGCCGGCCTAGGGGCCCCGTGCCGGTCACTGAGAACCCCCTGTTGGTTTGTAGAGGGTTCGCGTCAGGAGCTCTAAAGACCCCACACCCGTCTGTAACGGCTCCACACCAGCGTCTATGAGATCCCAGAGCAACGCCTGTAAGGACCCTCACCGGCGCCTCTGAGAGAATCACACTAGCACCTCTGTGCGCCCGAACCAGCACCTGCATGGCGGCCCATACCAATGCCTCTAAAGGCCCCTTACCGGCGGTTCTGAGGGCCCTATACGCCGGTGATTCTGAGGGTGCTACCGATAACCGAATGCATCAGACAAGCCCTTAGTGTCGCTGAGCTTTAATCCCATAGATACCGGCCTTCCGAGGGCGCCACGTCAGTGCACTCATTGCCCCACACCCCTCCCTCACACCCGGAGCGGGTAAACTGTGGTATAACTTATACCTATATTATAGCAATGATTTTACCACCGTTGTACGTTATATATTTCTCAAAGTTTTCTCAAAATGGTCTAGTATAAAATCTGGCCTGCCAAACTCATGGCCAAGGCCAGGCCCAAACCAAAGCGGGATGACAATAGCAGATGTTGTGAAATCGATACTGTATCAGCAGAAACCATTCAGATGGCTAGGAAAATGCCGTGTGATGATGTTTAGATGGGAGACAAGAAGGAAAGAAGTCCGGAAAAGGGAAGAAAGATCCTTTCACGCTGCCTCAATGTTGAGGGGGCGCCGCCCCCTCGGCTCTCAAGTTGGGGGGGCAAGCGCCCCCGCTGCCCCCCCTGTTCCCGGGTCTATGCCTAGTGGGTGCCTAACTACAGGCTAATTTTCAGCGCAATCGGCCAGGTAGTTACCGAGATATTGCAACAATTACAAAACTGACACCTCCTCGTTTTGCACGTGGCACGTGCATAACTTGGTAGAAGGAATGAAGCTGCCGTATAAAAACTACTGCATGTAAATCGGTCAAGTGGTTGCGGAGATAAAAGCTTCGCAAAAACGTGACTACGGCCGGCCGCTCATACTCAGAAATTTCCGTTAACCTACGAAAGGCTACGCTCGCCTCGCTCGCACCGTAACGAAAGACTCCGCTCGCTCCGTAATTATATTCGGCAATGCATTGAACTTTATTATGAGGCTATACGGTTTCTCATCATTATCTTATCAATCCATTCTTACATAAAGCACACATATAAAATCCAGGAATGCAAAATCTAAATCACAAAGTGCCCGATTTCGTTTTCGTCACAGATAGGCCACTCTATCGTCGCTCCTCGAGAGCCGCGATATCCAAGCGATACCACGGGCGGTTCAAGGTGAGGGGCTTCGGGGGCTAAGCGCGCCACCCAACACGCCGCCCCCCAACCATATTGGCCCCTGGCCGAAAAAAAAAACTCATGGATCCGCCCCCCTCCCCCCCCCCCCTGAGCGATACCCCAGTCCTTGTGTGCTGCGAGAAGCCTTCCGTTACACAGTGAGTAAATTCCAAGTCACGAGTCAAGTAAAGTCTTACAAACTATATAATGTCGCATGTAATGAGTGGAAAGCTACCTGAAGGTAAGTGAAAATGATTTATATCGTTACATGAGAGTATCAACCGATTTTAAAAGAATGTAGTGATTTGTATCGTTATTGCCTTCCCGCGCCGTTATTTAGGAAGAGGGTACGTACTTTCAGACGGACGATTCCAGATCTTAGCATTTTAGCAATGAGAAACGGTCTGGCTATCACACTTCCAGAAGAATTCGAGGTCCAAAAAGTTCTCTAGATAAAGACATTTCAGATATTTGAGCTGCATACGGATATTCTTTTCCTTAACCAATAATTTTGCCATTAGCATATTGTCCGAATGCAATTTAGTGGCCACCGTATCAGCTAGTTGGCGGACATCGGCTAAAAACAAACTAAGAATACATTTTCAATCACGCCCCTGTGTGTTACAGACGCCACGATGAGTTTCGCACGACATGAAAGACAGCGGAGTGGACAGCAGCAGACGGCCAGACAACTTCCTGATGTGTGCAACGACTACAACCGTAAGGGAGGATGCACCCGCTCCTGGTCCAGTTGCCATGAACTGCACTTGTGCACGTACTTCCTTCAAAACAGATGCACAGACGAGCGATGCAACAAGGCCCACGCCCTGGAGACGCCCAGAAACATCCTGCTGCTCGAGGGTCTCGGATGGCAGGGTTCCGACGACCTGGCTCTGGCGCTGGACATCCTCCGCCGGCGGGCTCGAGGTCAGGCGACAAGCATCTGCGTCATGTACAACGAAGGCATCTGCAACGACCCCAGCTGTGGACGGCTTCACATCTGCTACCGTCGTGTAGTGGATACCTGTCCGCTGGACGACTGCGGCCTCAGTCACGACCTGCAGGATGGCGGGCACAACGCAGACCTTCTAGCCAGTGTGGGTCTAACCGATACCCCTGTGACAGAGCTCCTCAGGCGACTGCAGGAACAGGTGCGCCGCCGGGCGCCCCAGCCGGCGCTCTGCAGAGCCTACGTCATACAGGGCTGCCAGGGATACTGCCTGCGACTACACTACTGCGAGGCTTTCCTGTATAGTCGCTGCAGGTTCGGAGACAGGTGCTCCAATAGTCACAGCCTGAAGGAATCGCACAACCGGCGGGTGCTGACATTCTTTGACTGGACGGAGGAACAAGTGCTGGAAGAGCTGAGGAAGGAAGGAGTGGGCAGGTCAGCTTCTCGGACAGCCAGAACTCGAACTCCGACAGAACGGGACGACGAGGAGGAAAGGTCCGACCGACAGGACCTCTGTGAAGGATCGCAGCGGGGCCCCAGTGCCGAGACCCCCGTCAAAAGGATAGATAGCGCTAAGGAGGTCGCAAATCATGTGAGCGATTCAATTGACTTGTCGAACCGGCATCCAAAGAGACATTGCAAAGTGCGTCAGCATATAGCAAGAGCGCGCCAGCAGGCAAAGGAAGACGTCTCGAGCCAGCAGAAGGAGGCGGAGAGACAGCAGTGGAAGACGGAGAGACAGCAGTGGGAGGCAGAGAGACAGCAGTGGGAGGCGGAGAGACAGCAGTGGGAGGCGGAGAGACAGCAGTGGGAGGCGGAGAGACAGCAGTGGGAGCGAAAAGAGACGGAATGGAAGGAAAAGGAAAGGGATTGGAGGGAAAAGGAGCGGGATTGGAAGGAAAAGGAGAGGGAATTGGAGAAAAAGGAGAGGAAATGGAAAAGCAAGGGAAAAGAATGGAAAAAGAAGAAGGCAGATTGGCGCCAAAAGGAAAACAAGTGGCTAAAAAAGGAAATAAAGAACATACGTGAGCGACAGCAGTGGCAGCAAAAGGAAACTCAAAGGGAAGCAAAGGAAAGGAAATGGGAGGAAAAAGAAACGGAATGGAAAAACAAGGAAGCGGAATGGCAGAGCAAGGAGACAGAATGGCAGCAGAGAGAAACAGAACGGCAAGAAAAGGAAAGAAAGAGAGAAAGGGAGACCCAACAAAGGGAACAAAAAACACGCGAGACAGAGGAACGAGTGCGGAAAGAATCCGAAAATAAACTAAGAGAAGAAAATGAACGTGAGAGGCAAATATATAAACGGGAAAAAGAAGAACATTTGAAGGCAATGGCAGAAAAAGATTCGCGAGAAAAAGAGTTAATGCAGAATTATGCAAAGCTGATCATAGATCAAGAAGGCAACGAGAAGGCCATGGCCACTATTCAGCAAATGAACGCTGGTTACCAACGGCAGATCGCCAGTATGCAGACTCTGGTAAAAGAGCTGAAGGATAAAGACCAACAGCGAGAGACCAAAGTAAAAGCAGAGGAGGAGAACAAGAAAAAGAAAATTGCAGAGCTGACAGAAAAGGTACAAAGCAGCGAGAAGATCATGTCCATCACTCAGCAAAGAAACGCTGATTATCAACGGCAGATCGCCAGTATGCAGACTCTGGTAAAAGAGCTGAAGGATAAAGACCAACAGCGAGAGACCAAAGTAAAAGCAGAGGAGGAGAACAAGAAAAAGAACATCGCAGAGCTGACAGAAAAGGTACAAAGCAGCGAGAAGATCATGTCCATCACTCAGCAAAGGAACGCTGATTATCAACGGCAGATCGCCAGTATGCAGACTCTGGTGAAAGAGCTGAAGAATAAAGACCAACAGCGAGAGACCGAAGTAAAAGCAGAGGAGGAGAACAAGAAAAAGAAAATTGCAGAGCTGACAGAAAAGGTACAAAGCAGCGAGGAAATCATGGCCATCACTCAGCAAAGGAACGGTGATTATCAACGGCAGATCGCCAGTATGCAGACTCTGGTAAAAGAGCTGAAGGATACAGACCAACAGCGAGAGACCGAAGTAAAAGCAGAGGAGGAGAACAAGAAAAAGAAAATTGCAGAGCTGACAGAAAAGGTACAAAGCAGCGAGAAAATCATGGCCATCACTCAGCAAAGGAACGCTGACTATCAACGGCAGATCGCCAGTATGCAGACTATGGTAAAAGAGCTGAAGGATAAAGACCAACAGCGAGAGACCGAAGTAAAAGCAGAGGAGGAGAACAAGAAAAAGAAAATTGCAGAGCTGACAGAAAAGGTACAAAGCAGCGAGAAAATCATGGCCATCACTCAGCAAAGGAAAGGTGATTATCAACGGCAGATCGCCAGTATGCAGACTCTGGTAAAAGAGCTGAAGGATAAAGACCAACAGCGAGAGACCAAAGTAAAAGCAGAGGAGGAGAACAAGAAAAAGAACATTGCAGAGCTGACAGAAAAGGTACAAAACAGCGAGAAGATCATGTCCATCACTCAGCAAAGGAACGCTGATTATCAACGGCAGATCGCCAGTATGCAGACTCTGGTAAAAGAGCTGAAGGATAAAGACCAACAGCGAGAGACCGAAGTAAAAGCAGAGGAGGAGAACAAGAAAAAGAAAATTGCAGAGCTGACAGAAAAGGTACAAAGCAGCGAGAAAATCATGGCCATCACTCAGCAAAGGAACGCTGATTATCAACGGCAGATCGAAGGGCTGACAAAACTCCGAGAGCTGGTTAGAAAGCAGCAAGACTACGTGGAATGCAGCGTCTGCCTCGACACCTTCGTTGAGCCAGTAACCCTGGAGTGTGCCCACACATTTTGTAAAGTCTGCATTGAAAACACACCGAGACCTGGCGAAGCAAAGCTCTATAACATATCCCCTCCCCAACGACCTCAATGTCGCATGTGTCCGCTATGTCGCCAATTGTCAAAAGTTCAGGTCCTCAGTCTGGTTCTCAAAAACATATCCGGCACCTTCTCTGGCGATCTACTGCAAGGAACCGCCAGTAGACCAGCGGCGCCGGCACCAGAAGAACGGCAATGATACGACGAGTGTGCGAATTCTTGCGGCAGGGCATTTAGTGTTATCGCGAAGAGCGGCGGAGTCTGATAGATGGTGTTATGGCGCTACTATGTATTTCAGACCCCGCGAGACCCTGTTTTTCGGCGATAATTTCTTCAGTTTTTGTCTAATTGGCTTGAAATTTTGACATTGGACATTTCAGCTCAAGCGCCAATTTTCATCAATATGGTCTCTTAACAAAATGCCAATATTTAGAGCACTTGTCATTGGCTCGTAATGCTAATTAGATTTTGCACCCGGATAGAGGCTCGTTCGCTACCGCAGCGGATTGGATGGGAGCGCTGGCCAATCACGTTGCGCCAGGCCCAACTAAGCTCCGCCCACTGGCCGTGACCGCGCTGGGTCTATGCAGGCTCAGTCGGCGGCAGCACCGCGGAGAGGTCGCACGGGGGCCGTGCGTTGGAAACATACATGGAATCGACAGGAAGTGCCTGAGCGAAAGCTTGCTCTTCATTTGGGGGAGTTGGTAACCGCTTCTCTCTTTTTGGTATATGAATACCGATCCAGCTCAGAATATGAAGAATAATCAAAATAAGGATATTAACCTCACCAGAACCAACATTAAATAGGGAGCTGACTGCTGAGTCATGCACTATCTGAATATCTGAATGAATGCACATTCTGGCGCTTACCTCATGGTCAGGTCGTGCCACTATTCTGTGACCTATGACATCATGCGAAGCCTCTGCACTACTCGAAAATATCGATGTGGCTGGCTGCGTCAATTGCTGTTTCTGAAGACGCTGTTATACCTAACTATGCAGAAAAAACAGAGTAGGATTATTAGTCGCGAGCACTTCCGATTGCGTCAGACATCGCTCCACGAGCTGTGTTCGTTATTCAGGAAGCGTTGAGAAGGGAGCAGAAATGTGATGTTGCGATTTATTGCGCATGGTAGAAATGTGACATCAGAATGAGGGAAACAAGCGCATAGGCTAGTAAAGAAATCGCGTCTTTTTGTGAAACTAAAGTAACATTTCAAGCTCTCTAATAGTGAGGCAGTAGGGTACTTGCTTACAGGTATCTTAATTATTTGCAGTTCAACACGAAAGCCTGGGGTCAAGTCAGTCCGCTGACCTCAATCTAGCCAATTATAAAATGGGCTAGTTCTGAAGGTGTTCAATCACACGAATCCAACTCAAGCATGCGCATAAGCATAACATATTTCATATTTTAACCACACTTCTTAAATGCTACGGTTTAAATGTTTACCATGTCTTGCAAATTTGACGTAGGCTGACCGACGTCTTGCATCAGTTCACAGTCAATTGACATCAACGGCCTTTTTTAATGACGTTCAATCAAGCAAAAATGCAGTCACTAGCCCTGAACTTAGTATTAAAGTAGATATATCTTTATTGATTGACAAGGTGCAGGTTAATTTGCGATAAATGCAATACCGAAGGCTAGTGCGCTAATAACGAGCGCTAGTTTCTGCTGTATCGTTATTACTGCAACGGCAACCGCAAGGCAGCCACGTCCAATGCGAGCCGCCCCGGTCCGGCATACGGCCTTGGGTGCGGCGGCTACTGCCCCGTCGGCTCCACGCATCCGACTGACCGGCCAAGGTCACCGCTCCGTCCGCCGGGAGGGCGGAGCTTAATGGTCACGTGCCTGTGACGTCACGCCTACGTACGGATAGCCTCTACTCCACTGACGGATTTACGGAGCTGATTTTAACATTACGAGGCAACGATAAGTACCCTAACAATTGATATTTTGTTAAGAGACCATATTAGCGAAAATTGACGCTTGAGCTGAAATGTGCTGTGCGAAAATTTGAAGCCAATTGGATAAATATTAAATAAATTATCGCCGAAAAACAGGGTCTCATGGGGTCTGAAATGCATAGTAGTTATGTAGAAGACGAACCGCCAGTGCCCCCACAACGACTGTGCGGCGGGCAGGTGCATCGTGTGTCGGGAGGCGTCCGACACGCCCCGGCACTTCTTCTTCCGGTGCCCGGCCCTCATGAGCCGGCGCCTCCGAGGGTTCAGGTCAATCTGTCCGAGCCCGGAGGCATAGTCCGTTATGGAAAGGTGGCGGCCCTGGCGACCGCCATGAGAGACCTCCAGAGCCGTACGGCTACGCCGCGAGGAGCGACTGGAGGGACAGCACGACAACAACTGTGGGGATGAAAGGGAGTCCCGCTCCGGTATTGTGATGCTACAGGGATGTTCACGAAAAACTGACACATTTTTAAACGACTTTGTGAACAAGTGAGAGCTCATAGACACTTGATTTGTATACCTACCATTCGAAAGCCTGTTGAGAAAAGTTTTGTATGTGCATAACTCCTTTAGGTAGCATACCAGGAGTTTTCAAACAAATAAGAAAACATTAAAATAGGGAAATTTGACTTGGCGACGAAATTTAGCGGAAAAACAATGAAGCTTTCGCGGCGACGATCTGGCACCAAGACTGAACCAGTCCACGAATTCGTCTAAAATTTGGCATATTAATTTTTCGAGGGATTATTTTTTATACTATTGGCATATTGTTGGCAAATTCCTAAGGAACGCCAAGATTGGTGGGTATGGAAGTGCTGTTGTCATAAATCATAGCCACAGGCTGACAGTGGCTGTAGAGTGTTACCGCACCATCTTTTAACGGCTCCCGTTAGCTGCTACAGCGGAAATGCGCCGACACCTACACCATTCGGTCGTTCTGGCACGTCGGGGCCACCCCACGTGCAGTAACGGTGATCATCGGTCTCATACGAGAACAGGGGGGAGGGGGTATTATCTCGCGCATCGCCTCTCACCCATAGCCGGCCATTTCTCTCTACCTCAACACCGACGTCTTTTCCTGTAAGTTCACGTGAGAGACATGGTCTGTATAGCAGCGGCCCAAAGGACTTCAAAACTCCTGACGAGTGCGGTGGGAGGTGTTGCAATTCTCCAGGCACGTGCCCGTAAACGGGGGATAATTTCCTGTTTCGGGCTGAGTCGTGCACTGTTCCAAAAACTCGTCATCTGCAAAATACGCTTTAGAAACGAAAATGATAAGTCCCCAAAATACCTCAATAAAAACTTAAAAGTCCACTCTATTTGCACATACCATGATCAACGTGCTGAGGGCAAGTGTTCTCTCGTTATTCGGAAATAAGATATGTCAGTTTTTTGTGAACATCCCTGTATATATTTATTACACGGGGTTAAGTGCCTATAGCAGCGACGCGCTGTGATTTTGTTATGTAATACGATGCATAGTGCTCACCAATGTCCTCGGGCTCAAAGTTATTTGGCACAGCCGAGCTACTGTTATTTCGTTATCTGTGATGTTCATGTATTGTGTACAGTGTACATTATTTCTCGCTCGCCACGGGCAAGGGCTTGATGGGCCCAGCCAATCTGCTGTGATTTCAGTATCTGTGATACTCATGTATCATATCCCCAAATATGAATGTTTCTGGAAGTCATTTTTTACGCCAGGAAGTTTGTTTTGTTTTTTTGTTTTGTTGGGTTAGGCCCTTTCGGTCGACAAGACCATTGCAGAGCCGGAAGGATGATAGGAATTAGGGGGAGACATTGGTCTGGGCAGGCACCCTAGTGAGTCGCCGGGGCTGAGCCCGTCCAGAGGACAGGCCACCCAGCCCCAAGGCACTCACTGCACCCGGCTACGGGGTGCGCTCCCACAGGAGCAGCGGTGCCGCTCCAAGGGAGCAGCCCGCATGAGATAATGTTGCCTGTCCAGCCCGGAGGGGGGTTGCGGCGTGGAGGAGGAGGATTTCAGTTTCCTGAGGATAGAAGCATGGAACGGTGACGCCAGGAAGGCCATGATGCGTTGACGAGTGAGCGCGTTTCACGCGTAACGCTATGAGAAACGTTTTTCGTAAATATCTAGAGCATCGTTGCTTCGATTGCCTTTGTTTTTGGCTATGTTATGAAGGACGTTAACCTCGTCATCACAGAGTGGTTACCGTTGTTCTGCAATCCACATATAATGAGCAATTTAGACAAACATATTGCAAAATCAAAATTTCAAACGAATAGAACTCAATAACGGATTGCCGTACGACTGTGATGTTTGCAGTTTTGGACTGACGAAGTCAAGGAAAATATTTCCTAGCAAGCCTTTTTTTCAAATTTTGTACTATGTTTTGCATGATACAATTTTCATCTTGCAGTGCATTGCATGAAAGCCATGACAACAATTTCAAAAATGTGGCTGCTAGGAATCATAAAGACATCGATTCTCTACACAATCCTGTAGAGTGAATCATCATTGCATGCATCACTATGCAGTTCTATTCATTTGAAAGTCATTGCACAGCTAGTTCATAAAATCGCCGAGAGATGTCTCTGGCTGTATGGCCCGCGCGTTTCGACGGTCCCCTCGGCCCGTCACTCAGCGGCGTTTGTTGACACAGTGTCACTCCCATTAGTTACGGCGCTCCGCTGCATGCTGGCGTTCGGCCGCCGTCGAGGTGCTCTGAACCCTCCCTGCTAAGTTTCGCCGTGACCAGACGGGTCGGAGACTCATCCCACGATCTATTCATGAGCGGCGCCCAGCCAGGTGTCTCCACCATTCCGTGCTTCTATCCTCAGGATACAGATCTCCTTCTCCTCCACGCCGCAACCCCCCTCCGGGCTGGACAGGCAACTTTATCTCATGCGGGCTGCTCCCTTGGAGCGGCACCGCTGCTCCTGAGGGAGCGCACCCCGTAGCCGGGTGCAGTGAGTGCCTTGGGGCTGGGTGGCCTGTCCTCTGGACGGGCTCAGCCCCGGCGACTCACTAGGGTGCCTGCCCAGACCAATGTCTCCCCCTAATTCCTATCATCCTTCCGGCTCTGCAATGGTCTTGTCGACCGAAAGGGCCTAACCCAACAAAACAAACAAACAGGTGTCTCCTATCGCGCGCCTCTCACTCTTGATCGGGAGTACGCCGGGAAGAGCTCGTGAGAAACTAATAGCTTTGAAAGATGTCACAAGTTTGTGTGAGTGGTATTACGAACAGCGAACAGGTATATTTTGACAATAGGTATTTGACCTGACCTGGGCAGTCCGTACTGAACATAAATGATGAAAATAGCTAGCAATGCCTACAAATTCCATGGAGGCATAGACCCTGAGTGACGTGAGACCAAATATCAGTTCGACTGTTATGTCAAAAGTCAAAACCCTCGCCCTGGCAGGGTATTTTTCATACCCCTCCCCCGGCGTTTCGAAACTTAAGCGTCGTAGCTCGCTTCGCAACAAAGAGTCGATGCAGTCGATTGCTCTCAACGAGTACCTACTCGCGATTGGTGGTATATTTTTTACCCTAATTCAATATTTGGCCCAGTCCCCAGTTATGGCAGGTCAAAGATCAAATTTCGGGGAAAGCTGCAATTATCCATTTTTTTAGCCAATATTGCCGAATCTATGAAAGATAGCGACATGAAACCTTCATTACCGTGTTTCTCAACGAATTAGCAACAACATGATGTATACATAATTGATTGAATTGCAGTCAAAATAGCGTCTCTAGAGATAGTTTTTCACGTATCACTTTTGAAGCAATAAAGCTAGGCAAAAACTGCATAATGGCAATTAGCAGCATCGTAGTCCTCTCGTAATTTCGCCTCGTAGCATATATGTGTTGACTTCGAAAGGTCAAGGTCAAATATTGACCTCGGATCACATAAAAGACGCACACTGGTGGGGCTATTTTTGCCCCCCCCCCCCCCGCCCCGTAGCTCCGAAACTATTGGACGGATTCGCAAAACTCAAACGGCGTTCGATAGCCCTGTTGCCTTGAGAAAATTATTTTCATTGACCTCAGGGTCACTGATGACGTCACAGGTCAGGTCAAAGTTAAAAATTTTCACCGTTCACGGGCCTTATAGACAATGCGTTATAACATTGAGTAAAAGGCATTTTATCGAAAATCATCGATAAAGCGTTGGTTGCCTAGTACAGATGTTGCTAAAAGACGTCACTGATACCAGGTCAGGTAACCTAGAGGTCAGGTCACCAAGGGTCAACACATGAACCCAACTTTACTAGGGCTGTGTGATGCATGTTTTGTGGCCAATTTTTCATTTCCAACTCAATGGTTTTGGTTAGACGGCCATGAGGGACGGTTTAGGTTACTTTCTGGTGGAGGTTAGGTCAAGATCTGGTAAAAAGGTCAAATTACGAAGTTGATACTTTTGCATAAAAGGGTACCTATTTCGATGTACATCATCACGGGGAATCCAATCGGTCGCAAAACGTCCTCAATTTTGCGACCGATACCCCCGAACCCGATTACGTCAATCTGTCAATCTGAGTGGAGACCGTATTCTCCCACTAGGGCCCCCTCAGACCAGTGTAATGCCTGTGTATCAACTTGGAGACTGATGGCTTCTCAGGTGGATTCTCCGTAATCGCCACAACCTTAACCCTCGCCGGCACAGGCCATTTTGAGTCCTTCGATGGCACAAGGGGGGGGGGGGTGGTACGACCCCCCTCGCGTTTGGCCCCTGATGGAGCTAGAGCTTCGCGGAAAAACGAGCGTGTTGACCGTCACGAGAGGAAGCCAATGATACCCAATTTTAAGGTCCTAGGTCATCGGTTGACCTTCCAGGTCAGGTCAGTGACCCAAAAATCGGGAATATCGGGACCTGTTAGAAAGTCGTAAAGCGTGGCTGCTAAGGGGTTTTCCGGGGTGCTGATCACGAATATCGTGTTAGTTTTGATCACAGATGATTTCGTTAAGCGTTTAGACCAGGTCAGGTCAGGTCAGGTTGACGGGTATTCGTAGTACCTGTCATCCGCCTCTGACAGCTTCGTAACATGTTACGAAGACACCAAAACTACTTAGTCAATGTTCAAATGGTTACTAAATTCGAATTCAGCTCCAAAAACTAGCCTAGAAACATGTAAAACTCGAAAAAGTGAACCGAGGTCACCAAAGGTCCATGAACTGACCTGACCTTCAGGTGACCTTGACACCCACCCTAATGCATGGGAGCAACATCAAATCACATGTTTGAACGTTTGAAACCACGAAAAGCTTGCAAACGCGCGGCTAATGCGAGCCGACATACGCCGAATCGCGATTTCGGCCAAACATGGTCACAGAAAAGAGGTCACAGGTCAAAGGTCATTGGGGTAGGTGTAAAACTGATCAATGCGAGGGTACTGAAAGTTTCGTCGCGATCGGCCGCTTTTTACGCAAGTTATTCGCGAAAAAACTTTAGGGGGGGGGTTGCATCAACCCCCCTGTGCCGGCGAGGGTTAAGGTTGTCAGAGGCTATAAACGAAACAAAAATGAAGATTACCCCGTGTAGTAGTGCTTTGAGGCCCGTTGGGACCCTAAGTGGCTGGCATTTGCCCTCCAGGACTCCATGCCGACTTCTTTAGATAATCCAGCTGTCAGAGTTCCCGTTCCCACAGACAGACCACCAATCTGGCATCTGCGCCTATCGTACGACCACCCAGAACGGGAGCCTGCTTCATTACGATTAGGAGCTACTCTTGCCGCACACCGGTGACCGTCCAGCCAGAAGTTGGACGCTGCATAGCGAGGTCGACGATAGGCAAAATCAAGATTAAGGCATATTGACGGACAGGAGAGCGCCGCACGGTGAGGGGAGGGCGGAGGGGGAAGGGGAGGCAGGGGCGGGAGGGTGGAGCGAGGGGAACGCGCCGCCGCCCGGGCGGCAGTCGACAGAGCACAGCGTGCGCGTGAGCACGCAGCGTATTTTTTTTTAACCTCTTCCAGGGCCTCTAGTATTTTTTTCTTTTTCTCTTCACTCGTTAAAGGGGTGGGGCCGTTGTGAACCCACAGGCGGCGGTTCTCTCGAGAGAACTCGTCAGTGGGGGATCGACTTTACATCAGCCAAATATGCGAATGTGATGCCCGTGCAGAGCTGAGCGGCCCGAGGACGTCAAGTAACAGTCCAGGTTCGAAGCGCGACATCGCTCGATCTTTATGAGCCTCCTGGCGAGTATGGTTACGGTTGGTGGCAGGCCGTAGCCATTCGAAGTCAGTGAAGGGACCGGCCGTGCGCGGCTAGGTGCATACGTTAAACTTTGGGCTCTAAATTCTGCCATAGATCACGAATTGCGCGATCGGAGGGTAGAGGGCAGGGCCAACGCAAAGCTCTGCTTAGCGGGAGCTCTGACTTGCTCTGTACTTGTGAATCTTTCCATTCAAAAGGGTCGGACTAAATTTATGAAAAAAGAATATCCGGGACACGGAGTTGGGCGCCTGAAAAGACGAAATGTAACGTATTGCTGAGGGAAAAAATGGTTCAGGTAAACAAAATAAACACAACAGCTCTAGGTAATGGGGTATTTCAATGTGCTCACATTGCATCGTTTCGTTTACGCATTTGTTTTTATGTGCACTGACGCCTCGAAATAAAAATTCGTATGCCTTTAGACTATTGCCAGCCCCCCAGTAGTGACTTTTTGCCCTGACTGGGGGGGGGGGAGGGGCAGGTCGATGACTGCGGGGGTTTGGCCCCCAGTTAACATGTTAGACGAGGCCTTGCTATCTTGCGTGAGGATAGTCATCATTCGGGGACCAGTCGTTGAAAGCAAGAGACAACGACGAGGAGAAGGTCTTGTAAAAAGTCGCAGCGATTGCATTGAGCATTAAATGACGAAAATATTTTTACCCCCCACTGCCTCAGGCGATCACGCGTTGTCACCCACCTGACAGGCTGAAGGGTGTTTGGAATATGGAAAGCCATGTCTATATGATCGGCCTCACTTTTTCTCCAGTCCATCTGTATCTGAGCCTGTTATAGTTCTTGTTCGTAGTTTTTTGTGCCTCTTCTCTCCATTCTTTTGTCATATCATTAGTGTGTTGTTGGTAGACTCCTCTCCAGTAGTTCACAAGTTCTTGCTTTTCCTCACTGACAGAGATATGTCCGTGAAGTTAGCCAGCATCCAATACAACAGAATTTGCAACGTTGAACTATAGCCATAAAACTGGGTTATAGGTCAACTCGACCACACTCGTCCTGAATATCACCCTTAAAGTTCCATCAAAAGAATGAAAACCCAAAAATATTTTTAAAAAACCCTCCAAAATGACAGTGTACCTTTTTACGGGAAAACGGTGCATTGCACGGCGTTGCAAATGGTCCCAAATGAAAGAACGCCTTGAAATGCATGTGGGTCACTTTTTTCCGATTTTTTATGTAAGGGACCCATGTCCCTTAAAAAATAAAAACCCTAAAAAATGACAGTGTACCTTTTCCGGGAAAACGGTGCATTCCACGGCATTGTAAATGATCCCATATGAAAGAACGCCCTAAAATGCAGGTGATTCATTTTTCCGATTTTTTAAAAAAGGGATCCTTGTTCCTTAAAAACAAATCAAAACCATAAAAAATGACAGAGTGTACCTTTTTCCGGAAAAACGGTACATTGCATGGCGTTGCAAATAATCCCATATGAAAAAACGTCCTAAAATGCAGGCTGGTCATTTTTCCGATTTTTTTATTTAAGGGACCCTTGTCCCTTAAAAAATTAAAAACCCTAAAAAATGACAGGAGTTTACCCTTTCCCGGGAAAACGGTGCACTGCACGGCATTGCAATTGGTCCCATATCAAAGAACGCCCTAAAATGCAGGTGGGTTATTCTTGTGATTTTTATTCAAGGGACCCTTGTCCTTTTAAAAATTCAAAAACCCTCAAAAATGACAGAGTGTACCTTTCATTTTTTTTAGGGACAAGGGTCCCTTAAATAAAAAAAAATGGAAAAATGACCCACCTGCATTTTAGGGCTTTTTTATTTTGGAACCATTCGCAATGCCGTGCAATGCACCGTTTTTCCGGAAAAGGTACACTACGTCATTTTTGAGGGTTTTGACATTTTTAATGGACAAGGGTCCCTTAAATAAAAAATCGGAAAAATTACTCACCTGCATTTTAAGGCTTTCTTTCATATGGGACCATTTGCAACGCCGTGCAATGCACCGTTTTCCGGAAAAAGGTACACTCTGTCATTTTTTAGGTTTGTGAAGGTAGTGCGTGAATCGGGGAATCCTTTGGGACCGTTTGAGACCTTAACATTGGTAATCGCCAATCGGTCGGTAACTTTGGCGTGTAGGGCGCTTTCTGTGATTTGACCTTGGTGTTGACCTGGAAGGTCATGACCTTGAGGGTCATAAACCTCGGTGAATGTAGTCCGTGAATCGGGGAATCGTTTGACACATTAACTTTGGAAATCGGTCGCTAACTTCGGTGTGCAGAGCGGTTTCCGTCGTTTGACCTTGATATTGACCTGGAAGGTCATGACCTTGGAGGTCACGAACCTTGGCGAAGGTAGCCCGTGAATTGGGGAATCGTTTGAGACTAGTGATGTCAATTACGGATAATCGGAATACCGATACCAAACCAAAAAGCAACCAAAACCGTGGAGAAATATCGAAACCAAACCAACTTGGGAACATGAGGAAAATACCAACTTTTTACCGATTTCTTAGCCTCTTATACATTAGCGAGGCTTCATGATACCAACAAAATACCAAACGAGATCATCGAGAGGTGATCACCAGTGTGTCGGTGAACGCTCGCCTGTTCTCCAAGGTGTCTCGCTCTGTGGCGTTCAACTATAAAGCTGCAGATTTTAACGGCCTGCGCCGCGCACTGAACTGCCTGCCATGGAGCGATTTACGAGATTTGGACGTCGACTCTGCCACTGAGAAATTCTACGACCTTGTCAATGCGGCTATTGCAGACTACGTGCCCACTGTGCGCCTCGGTACTAAATATCCACCTTGGTTTGATCGTGATGTGAGATGTGCATTGCGCGACAAAGAGGCAGCCTTCAAACGCAAGAAGTCCGACCCTTCGCCTGAGAACTCTCGTGCCTTTTCACTTGCCCGATCCGCTTTCAAATCTCTATCGAACTCGAAATATCGTGATTACCTCACTGGTCTAGTCCATGACTTCAGAGAAACGCCTAAACGTTTTTGGTCATTTATCAAGTCCGTAAAATCTTCATCGCATTCTTCTCCAACTTTAGAGTACGAAGGTGTGTCGCATTCTGATGACTATGACCGAGCAGTTTGTTTCAACAAATGTTACAGTCGCAAATTTTCAGATTCCAAAATTGACTCACTGCCTCTCACACCAATGCTGAACGTGTCGACTTTGTGTAGCTTTCATGTGCCACCGGGCAAGGTTGAACGGCTACTGCTAGAACTGGACAGTGGACAGACACAAGGCGTGCGGTCCAGATGATCTCAGCGCACGTATACTGAGGGAGTGCGCCCGTGAGATTGCTGTTCCGCTTGAGATTCTGTGCCGACTCTCGGTTGAGCAGGGCGTGTTTCCATCTCGGTGGAAACAAGCCAACGTGGTGCCAGTGCACAAGAAAGGAGACAAACGTCGCCCGGAAAACTATCGTCCGGTCTCACTGCTACCGCTCTGTTCTAAAGTTTTAGAAAAGGTTGTTTACGACTGTCTGATGTCTCACTGCCGTCCTGTGCTGCCGCTGAGCCAACACGGATTTTTATCAAACCGATCTTGTGTGACCAATCTTACATGTTTCATGAGCGATGTATGGGGTGTCATTGCCGAAGGCAAACAAACTGATGTTATTTATACCGACTTCTCTTCTGCTTTTACTAGTGTTAATCACGAACTTTTACGGGCGGGCGTTTGCTTATTTTTTGCGACCTTTGCGTTGGCGTTTCGGGCGTGCGTTTTGCGCGTTTTGCGGTGTTTGCGTTTTGCGGCGGGCGGGCGTTTTTCACAATTCAAAGTTCAAACCTTCGGGCCACAGCGCTCCTCGAAAAGCGCTGCCCTCGAGTTAATCACGAACTTTTACTCTATAATAGAGATGCCCTTTTTGAACCCGCGAACCCGCTTTCTGCGGGTTTTCAAAACCCGCAGGGTTTTTGGCGGGTTTGAGAAGCAAAACTTGTCGTGTGGCGGGTATTTGGCGGTCAGACTTAAGAACCTATAATTTTTTTTATTTTTTTTTTTAGATGCAAAACACAATGCCAAGTGCATTTGCTCAGGTTAACAATACAACATTCATCAAAACAACTTTTAAAACAGAACCAAATATAAAAATATATCAAGGAAGCACATTTCAAATGCAAAACTGAAAACAACCAGCAATAGCATCCACAGTCTGGCAATGACCAAACCAGGGTACAAGCAATAAACTACTAAGCATAAATAAATGCTGATGAAAGCATTCCATAAAACATAAAAGACCCTGAAAGCAAACTTATAGGAAGCTGAACTGAAGTCTATGTGCACTGTGCAGTGTGCACTAGATATACATTATGGAAGAACCCAGACTTAAATGAGATGTTGAAAATCAGAGCAAATGCCACATGTTACTTTATTTGCGTCTGGTCGGCATAAAAAAGAGCTATCAGCTAAACAAAATTTGATGCAAATTCATTGATTACCTATCCTACTCTATGTTCTGTTCCACCCTATATTACGAAAATAACACACCAATCACCCTTACAAAAAATCAAAATATAGACTGGCCGGCCCAAACATAACGCAATACAATACTGGCGCACTTCCGACATTCTGACAAGGATGGGCATTTGACTGCGTCAATTTTGGTCTCTGAGGTGAAGGAAAGCTGTCATTGATGACGCAATAATTTTCAATCAGTTTTTCTGTCTTGGTTTTTGAATGCCTCAAAATAGCAGTTATACATGTTACAAAACCACGTAGCTGGTCGCATTTATTTCTTTTGTCTTTTTACGTCCTTATCATTTGTATGCCGACAGATGACCAGCCGGAGAGCATTACCAAGACCATCTATAAAATCATTACATTTAATTTAGTATTTACTGTCTCTTTATTTCTAAACCGGTGATTAACCTCTAAATTGTAAAACTTTAGCTGTTGTGTAAAATAATTTAATCAGAATGGCACATGAATATGCATTATACAACAGTGTTTTCGCAACAAGTTCGACTAACTACGGCCGCAATAATTTAGTCGCTGTAACATTCCTTCATCAGCTGTTGGTGACGCTTCTGACGCATGTTTCCAGAAATGCGTGGTTCATTGGTGGTTAGTTGCAAGGCCATATATGTTATTATAGTTGGTTTTTGCTGGGATTTTGCATGATTTGTTTTATGTGTAGATCGACTGGATACTCATTATTCACTGTGTCACTATTTATTTTTAACTGGAAATCGCATATCTTTTTATATCAACATTCATTTTGATAACAATATCATTCCAGAGGCCTAACATTGAGAGGGAGCCAGAGTGAAATTTTGATCCTCAGCCAATGCTGAAGGGTAAGGTGAGAGAAAGATTTTACTGAACTCTTCAGAAAGGAATTTCAAATGTATTGATGCATTATTCATTTTCCACTATCCAGTGTGCACTTCCTGAGGACTTAGCATAGCAATTTCAAGTCCTTACTATTTGTTTGGCTGTCTTTTTCTGCACAGCAATGAAGCAAGTAAGGTTTATATAGCTCTAGCATTGACTCAGCTGTATTTTTTTCTTGCAAAAGTATGTTTTTAAGATTGCGGGTTTTTTGCGGGTTCGGCTCAGACAAAATCAGCTTGCGGGTAGTTGTGGTTGGGCAAGGGGTAGCTGCGGGGCGGGGCGGGTAATGAAATTGCAAATTTGGGGCATCTCTACTCTATAAGCTAAACAAGTCTTTCAACGTAACGGGTCTTGCATACAACCATGGCTTCATTCATATCTTAGTGACCGTAAACAGCGTGTTGTTGTCAACGGGAAGCAGTCAACATGGACACCTGTGCTGTCGGGCGTGCCGGAGGGAAGTGTGTGCAGTAGTTTGTTGTTCGCGTGCTACACGGCCGACATCCCGCTTCATGTCAAGCACGGGTGCACGATGTATGCGGATGATATCAAACTGCACAAAATGGTTCGCTGTGAAGATGATGTTCATACATTGCAAGCTGACATCAATGCATTGGTAGACTGGTCTCGCGCTTGGAACTTGCACCTGAACTTTTTTTTTTTTTTGCTCCGCCAGCCTAAAGCCAGTCTGGAGCCGGGGGTCATTACATCTGGCAATTTTGGCCAGGAACAAAGTTTTACGTTAAGCCGGTTTATGTGAACCCGGAAGCAATAGCAACGTGGGAGCCTATCCTTAGTGTGTGTGAGCAAATTTAATGGGGGAACTTACTTTTGCCGAAGTGCCGAAAAAGCCGGAACAAAACACAGATGAAGAAACGGTAACATTTATTTACATCACATATTCATACACTTGTGTAAGGTGTCAGTGTACTGGTGTGGGGTGTATTGGTCAGGGAAAAAGTCCTAAATAACAAAAAACCTGACGCCTATTGCAAAGGGGAAAACCCCGCGCTGAAGCCAAAGAGCGCGGGGAAAAAACCCCTACAGTTGTTTAATCTAATGTGTAGGAGGTAAAAGGGAAGGGATAATGACGGCCCCGTGCTGGGGAGGGGCGCCCGGCGACCACAGGCGTAAACACCTTGGCTGCCAGTCGGCGTTGGCTCTCAACGACTCCGCCTTAGCGGGTCGGAGAGCGCAATAGGGGGCCGCCAGTTACACATGCCAGTTACACAGTGCAAGAAACATCAATGGCTAGAGCGCGAGCACACGATGCAATCAAAAGGAAAATGTAAATAACAGAGCTGGGCGCGTTCCTCGATTTTCGGTAGTGCGTTAGCGTTCCTGCGTTCCTCCGGCCGCGGTTAGTGCGTTCCTGGAATAGCGTTCCTCATTTTTTTTTTCGTTCGGTGCGTTAGCGTTCCTGCGTTCCTACGTTCCTCCCTCAAAAATACCGCCGAACCACGCGGCGCGGGCCCAACCAAACACGGGGCGAATCGATCACAGAATACCCAGAATGGCGACGTGGGGCCGAAAAGCAACTCGACATCTCTTTTCCGAATCGAATATCTGAAATACGTTTTACGAACATCATCCGTAGGGTTTTCAACAAAAATACGACCTGCTTAAAAACAATAGTTAAGTTAAAAGATGTATCTTAGTAAAAGTTATCATATTTATTTTACACATTTAATGCCTGAAACTGAACCGAATGGTAAACATCACGACTAAAAATCTTTACACATTTAATGCCTGAAACCGAATCGAATAGTAAACATCACCACTAAATCTAAGCAAGCCTTCTTCGATTCGACCGACAAGTGGCGCCTCTACCGGCAAACACACGTACTCGAGATTCAAACATTTGACACAGAGGTCATTGGCAGCAATATAATTTTTCGGGTGGTTCCGCAAGAACGCAGGAACGCTTCAAAATTTCGGGTGGTGCGTTCCTCTTACTTGCGTTCCTTTGAAAAACCTTGCGTTCCTGCGTTCTTGCGTTCCTAAAAAGGGCGGTGCGTACGTACGGAAGAACGCAGGAACGCACTAAAGGAACGCACTTGCCCAGCTCTGGTAAATAAACGACCGGGATTTAGGTTGTACGAGTAAGGAACTGGGCGCCGCGTTACTATCGTCCCCACGGCGCCCACTCATGCCCGTGCTCGGGGTTCCTTTTGTCTCAGTGAGGTGGTTTCTATATGCTGTTAATAAGACGTGCCTCCAAGAGAAAGATAAAAAGCAAATCATGAAGCTCTGGATGATGGTCGTCAAGGATAGTTGGCAAATCCAGACTGAGGCCATGTGTGGTAATGTGTCTTATAATGTGTCTTCTGTGGTGCTGTAGGCGTGGGCAGTGGAGTATGAAGTGTTGTATTGTGTATCTTGGATGTGTGGGGCAATAGTGACATATTGGAGGTGGTACACGGTCGTATATATGCGAGTGTGTAAGATACGTGTGTCCTAGCCTCAGTCTGGCCAGCACGGTTTCTTTTTGTCTTGTAGGTTGATTTGAAGAAGAGAAATGGGAAATTGATGGTTTAATCGGATAGAGATGTGGATGTTTGATTGTGTCCCAGTCTCTTTGTCGAAGTTGCATAAAGGAGACATAAATATGGTTGATGAAATCTATAACTGGAAGAGGAAGATGATTTCGAGACGAGAAGAGGAGTCCAGTTTTGGCAAGGTTATCTGCCCGTTCGTTACCTTGGATCCCCATATGTGCGGGGATCCAGAGGATTCTTACTTCTTTCTTTTCTTTCTGCAGAGCAATCAGCTGCTTTTTTATTTTGTATACCAAAGGATGTGTTTCCGTTTTTCTTGTCGTCAGAGTCCTAACAGAGGAAGCCGAGTCTGTGCATATCACTGCTTTCTGAAAATGTTTGCTTGCAATATATTTAAGAGCTGAACTAATCGCTATCAATTCAGCGCTGAATATGCTGTGGCTGTCGTGAAGTCTGTTTGTTTTTTCATAATTTTGCGAAGTTATAGCTGCGGCAGTGTCCGTCTTTCCGTGAACCATCGGTATAAATATATGCGTCTGCCTGATGTTCTTCTTTGTATTCAAAGAACAGCTGTTGTGCTTCCTCTTTTGTAATTTTTGTCTTTTTATCGGTAAATAGGAAATCGATATGCTTGATTTGTTGTAAGAAGAAAGAGGAAAGTGGAGGTGAGGGCATGATGTTCGGATGGGATATTCGAAAGACGTTGAGTACCATTTGAATTCGAGAGGCGATAACCAGGAAGCGTCTTTGAGCAGCAGTCGGCTGCAGATCTTCAGTGTAACGGTTATTTAGTATTTTATATGTGTGGTGAGAGGGGAAGGAACACGACCGAGCGAAGAACCGAAGGAGCTGGTATTTCCGACGCTGTACAAGTAGAGGGAGATTTAGTTCAATATGGAGACATATTATGTTTGTCGTGGACATCGCGCCCGCAACTATGCGGAGTGCTTTGTTCTGGATTATTTGCAATGACTCAATTTTCTTAGAAGCTATATCATCAAATAGAAAAGCATTATAATCCAAGATAGGGCGAATTAGGGAAATGTATAGTCTGAGAAGTGTGCTTCTATCTGCGCCCCACTTCTTACCAGCTATACATTTAAGTATGTTTATACGTCTTTCGCAGCGTTGGGCTATATCTTCGAAGTGTTTATTGAATGTGAGTTTATTGTCTAGGGTGACTCCCAAATATTTAAATTGGTTTACATATTCAATAGGTATGTTGTTTATCTGTAGTCTAGGGGGGTTAGTAAAACGGCTTCTAGGGGGAGCGAATATCATTGCCACTGTTTTAATTGGGGACACGGTAAGTCCCCATTTGTCGCACCACTTTCTAATATCATCAAGTGCTGTGTTCATGTAAGCATACGCCGTTTGTACAGATGAATCAGTAACCCAGACGGCTATGTCATCGGCATATATTGAAAATTTAAGTTTAGCATTATGTGTTTCTATTATGTCATCAATCATTACAAGGAAAAGGGTCGGGGACAACACACTGCCTTGTGGTAGCCCGTGCTCCTGTCGGAAAGGAGGTGAATATGTGTTGCCGCATCTTACGTTAAAAGTTCGGTTGCTCAGAAAGTTCGTAATGTATGAGGCCATTCTGCCCCGCAATCCTTTTTTATGAAGTTTTATTTGAAGGGCAATTTTATTTACTTTATCGAATGCGTTTTGGAGATCAATAAAGACAGCAAGGGTATATTTTCTTGTTTGAAAACCACGTTGGATATCATCTACAATGTATGTTATATTGTCTGCAGTTGATCGGCCGTGACGAAAGCCATTTTGAAACGGAGAGAGAAGGGAGTTCGTTTCTAGGTAAGCCCTAATTCGCCCATTGACCATACGTTCCATTATTTTAGAGGCACAACTAATTAGAGAGATAGGACGATAGCTAGATGGGTTAGAAGGTGGTTTCCTAGGCTTTAGGATAGGTATAAGGGTGCTGGTGCGCCAGGGTTCTGGGTAGCTGTTGTTCTCCCATAGAGAGTTTAGGCAAGACAAAAAGGTATTGAGACCGGATTCAGTCAGATTTTTGAAAAAGGAGTAAGAAATCTGATCCGGTCCTACTGATGTGTTGCCACACCGCGAGATGGCATGTGTAAGTTCGTGGTTCGTAAATGGAGTGTTGTACAGTTCACGGTTGCTTGAGTGAAAGTTCAGTGTAGACAGTTCGTGTGCGAGTGTTTCGGTGAGCTGCGGTGTGTATTGTTGTGCTGAGGAGATGTTCGCGTAATGCTGTGCGAAGAGTATTGCAACGTCTGAAGGGATAGTGTAGTGGGTGTTGTTGATGTGAAGATGAGGGATTTTGTAAGGGTTGCTGCGTCTTGCCGAGAAACATTTTATTAGTGACCAAATTTTGGACAAAGGAGTAAAACGATTAAAGTTATTTGAAAAGTTTTGCCAGCCGGTGGTTTTAGCATGGTTAATTATCAAAGATGCTTCATGTTTTGCTTTGCGATAGGCTTCCGCATTTGCTTCGCACACGCGGCGGTGGAACTGGCGGAGTGCGCGTTTCCGAAGGGCTACGGCGCGTTGGCAGTCTGCATTCCACCAGGGAGCTCTTCTATGTTCTTTTGGGGGGCCAGTATGGGGGATGTTTTGATGCGCAGCGGCAAGAATGACGTTAAGAAATGTGTTTATATCTTGTGGAGGTGTAGACAATGATTCGTCAATATACTTTTGGAAAGACGCCCAGTCGGCCTTCTTAAAGTTCCACCTTGGCAAAAAATTAAAGTTTGTCTGTCCTGAAGGGACGTTGAGTAAATAATGTATGGGGTAGTGGTCACTGAAAAGAGAGTCATCTTCAACGTGTTGTGTAAAAAGTGTCGCGGTGTTTGTGTCTGTAATGGCGAGATCTAGGACGGAGTGTACGACCTCTCCATTGCGTGTGCGTGTGAATGTGGGCGTGAGATTGTTAATGAGTATTAAATCGAGTGAGTTAATTACGTTAAGAAGTTGTGTTCCGCGCGAGTTTGTTTCTGTGCACCCCCATGTGCGGTGGTGTGCATTGAAGTCCCCCATGATTATAAAAGGCGGAGAAAGTTGGGAGAAAAGGTCTAGGAGTAGAGGACAGGAAAGTGGGAGGCTAGGTGAAAGGTAGATCGAAAGGACAGTGAGGTCTAGTTGTGCAATTTTAACTTTTACTCCGACTGCGTTAAGCGTAGTTCGGAGGAAAATTTCATGATGCAAAAGTTTATTTGAAACGTAAAGAGCCGAGCCGCCCCGGCGGTGGGTTTCATTTACGTTATTTGTATATAAAGAGAAATCACGAATGTTGAAATTGTAATTATATGTATCTGAATCTTTAAAATGGGTCTCTTGGATGGCGGCTAGTAACGGTTTTTTATTTAACATATAGTTCTTGAATTCCCCCCAATGGGATACCAACGAGTTCGTATTCCATTAGAGAAAGAATTCAGAAAATTGAGTCATTTACCGCGTGTGTGTTTGTTTACTGGTGTTCTTGGGTATAAGCGTGCGAACGAGTAAGTCGTCTTCCCGTCGAAAGGGAGCGAGAGCTGGAGCGAGATGAAGACCTTTCTCGAATACGAGCGGGAGAGGGTGCTCGAGAAGACATGGGCCTGGGTTTTGGGTGGTCGGCGGAGACGAGGCTTTCGAAAAGTTCCTGTGTGAACTGTGCCTCAACGACAGTATCGTTGGGCGAGTCAAGAGAATCTAGAGATTCTGCGGAGTCAACAGACGTGCTGGCAACGTCTGGGGTCTCTGGGACCGCGGAGCCTGCGGGAAGCGGAGCCTGAGGGGTTTCAATGGGCATCTCCTTGACAGGGGTCACCGACTCTGAGCCGTCGAGAGATGCCTTGGCTACAGCGACCGCGTCAGTTTGTTCTGCTGCAGGGGTCATGTGGACGTGGTCTGGCTGGGTCTCAGTTGGCACCTCGGCCAGAGGCTGAGCTGCTCCCTTCGGAGTCTCTGTGACCGTGTCCGTCTCGTCGAGGGTGGGGACAGTCTGGGGGATTGGTGCCGTGACAGTTTCCGTCGACTCTGTGTGCGACGGACGAGGGAGCTCCACTGCCGTACTGAGCGGCGGGGTCAGATTCGGGTCGGAGCGCTGCCCTGGTCCAGCCTGAGGTCCCGAGCAGCGGGGGTTAGTCCCCCGGACGGCGTCGGCGTATCGACGCTCGCTCGGGATAGAGTGCCCGGCCGGGCGGGGTGGAGGGGCGGAGGGCGACTTCCGGTTCAGTTTCTCCTTGTGGAAGTGCCACGCCGGGCACTTCTTATCCCAGGCGGGATGAGGGCCGCCACAGTGGGCGCACTGGACCTCCTCACTCTGGCACTCATCCGAACTGTGTCCCAGTGTGGCACAGCGGAGACAGTTTGCCTTTTTGGAACGGCAGGTCGATTGGAGGTGCCCGTAACGTCCGCAGCGCCGGCAGAGTCGCGGGTTCACCTCCCACGGGCTCACAGTCAGGACCTCGTAGCCGGCGTACACGGCAGGGGGACACTCGAGGCCAAGGAACCTCAGCTTAAGCAGCGGGTTTGGGTTAGGCCCCTTAGATCGGAGGCGCGTCACCTCTACTACTCCTTGTGAGCGGAGCTCCGCCTGAATCTCGGCCTCCTCGATGTACTGGAGTGCTGGGGAGTAGCAAGTGCCCGCCACGGTGTTTAGGCGGGTAGCCGGGGCGGCCGTAACGGCCGTGCCACAGAAGGTGGTGATGCTCAGGGCGAGCCGAGCCTGGTCCTTGTTAAAAACCCTGATCAATATGTTGCCTGACCGGATCACTTTTGCGTTTACGCACGGGCCGATTAGTAGGTCCATCTCCCTCTGCAATTTAAATGGGGAGAGGCGGCGGAACGAGCCATCCGGAGTCAGATGGATGAAGGACTGGCCCTCTGGAACTTAGTCCATCATCGGGTCAGGGAAGGGTTCGGGGGTAGGCTCAGATGGAAAAGGGCCCGTGAGAGGGAGGACAAGAGGTGGGCGGGGGCGAGACAGCGTGGGTGCCATCCTTGTTTTCTTAGAAATAGAAATTAGAATGATCAAATTCAGTGGCAAAAATAGAGGGTTTCACAAATTATTATGGCCAAAACAGAACTGGAATTACCCGCGAAGATGTGCCCAGGCGCGCCTGCGGTTAGAAAAAAGCGCGCCAACAAACCGCGCCAAGAAACCGCGCGAACGCCGCTAGCCGGCGGGCTGACGTCACGATCACGTGACCAGTGTCGGCCAATCACCGCGGCCGGCCGCAACCGACGAGGAATGGAGTGGAGCCGGAAACCGATGGAGGGAGAACGAGAATGTGAAAATTAATGTTATAATTTAAAAGACAAAGTGAAATATAGACTTGAATAAAGCAAGATGACGGAGAAGGGAGGGAAATGCACCGGTCTGTTGTCTGAAACAAACCAACCAGCGCACAATTCGGATCGGAGCAACCTAACTAATGCGGACCGTGGCAGAACACGTCCGCACCCGTCGGAGCCTAGTCGCCGAATGTTGCACCTGAACCCTGTGAAATGTCATGTGATAACTTTTACTTTGCGCACCTCACCTGTATTAGCATCATACAAGATAGGTGACGCCGCACTGGAACGATGTACGCAGGTGCGCGATTTAGGAGTTGTGCTTGACAGCAAACTGACCTTTGCTGGTCACGTAGATGCCGCGGTCGCCAAAGCGAAACGCATGGTCGGTCTGCTGATCAGAAGCACGCAGCGATCGGCCGTCCCGCGCCGCGCCAGGGTCAGTTTTAAGCCTTTACTGTCTGTGTTTTACGCTCATGTTCGCTCCATCATCGAATACGGCAGTGTGGTCTGGTCTGGTGCAGCTACGACTCACCTCAAAAGACTCGAACGTATTCAGCACACATTTCTCATCTGGCTGGCCTGTTCTAGTGACACTTGCTCACAAAATCTTAGCTATGATCACCTACTTCAGCCATGGGTGTAGTTTTCCAAAAATCATTGGGGGTGCTCAATAGCTTTCAGAAAGGCATTCCATAGTTTTTGTAGTTTTTTTAGCTATTCTTTTTTACTGTAGCCATCAGGCATCATGCAAGAAATGATGTTAAATCGGTTCGAGAGCTTGTTTTAATAGCGCCACTGTAAAACAATTTTGGCTCACCCAATGCATTAACCCGCGCGGGGCTGGGGTCTCCACTCTCCAGCCGAACGCGCGGGGCTGGGGGGATAAATTTTACCCCCCCCCCTGTTATCTCCCGAACTATTGGTCCGATTTGGAAAATTCAAACGCCAATCGAAAGATCTCATCACGAATAACTAAAAACATGCACTTAACAGGGCCTCTTCTAAGGATTTTTCACTGGGTGGGCAGAATTTTCGCTACTCCCCTGCCCAAGGGCGAATCCAGCCACTGTTTTGGGGTTCAACCATTTTCAAAACCTGTTACCGGGGGGGGGGGGGGGGATGAGGCGAAATAAGCAGTGCCGTTTTTGGAAATACAGGGTGTCCACGTCAAAAGTGTACCCATTTCCCCGTATTTTATCTTAAAAACATCACACTCACAAACAATTGCCCTCGTTTGAGAGCCAAGGCAATGGCAAAGCATTTGCTATGCTTTTCAACTGTGTTCGGCACTCTGCTGACCAGCGCGTGCCGTCTAGAGCAACTGCTCTATATGAGCCGCTTTGCGTCGGGCCACCGCCGGCAGACGGACCGTGGCATGTGAAATCCCACAATGCCCCGTGCACTGGGGATCCCATTGCCTAGAAAAAGTTCAGACCATGCCTCTGCACAGCAAGAAAGTATCGGTTTGGGTGGCAATTAGGCATGGAGGGGGCATTATCGGCCCCTTCTTTTTCGAAGACGACAGGGAGAGGCAAACACAACACCGTAACGCTAGAACGCTACGTCTCGGAGGCACTGGAACCATTCTGGCGAGAGCTGAAGCGGAGACGCGGGATCCGTCGCCATGAAGAATGGTTTCCACAGGACGGGGCGCCGCCTCACACCGCCAAACGGTCGCTAGAATTCCTGGAGGAGCACTTTCCTGACCGCCACATCAGCTTGAAAAGCGCAGTGGAATGGGCTCCCCACTCGCCCGACCTCAGCCCTCTAGATTTCTTCTTGTGGGGCTTTCTCAAGGACTGCGCGCATACGCTGGCAATCCAGGGTCGACCCTGGAGCTGAAAGACGTCATCAGCGACGAGATCCGTCGCCTTCTTTCCCACATGGTTGACCAGGCGATCACCCACCTCCAGACGGTGGTCTGCCGGCGGTGGCCCGACGCGAAGGGGCTCATATAGAGCAGTTGCTCTAGACGGCACGCGCTGGTCAGCAGAGTGCCGAGCACAGTTGAAAAGATAGCAACTGTTTTGCCATTGCCTTGGCTCTCAAACGAGGGCAATTGTTTGTGAGTGTGATGTTTTTAAGATAAAATATGGAGAAAAGTCTGGGTACACTTTTGACGTGGACTGGACACCCTGTAAGATGATAGTTTGCAAAGAACGTTTGTCGTATGTTTTATGGTTAGCGATGCTCGAGCGATTCGTTCCAGAGTTACATGTACAGCCCTCCGCAAACTGCGTGGTAGGTATTCTTATTCGGTATTCTTGCTATTTTGACAATGTACCAGTTTTTGTGACCTTGTGACCTGGCCTCGGGTCACTGGAACATAAAACTCCAAGGCCAAGTGACAAACAGATGCTCCAAGTCGTGTCTTAAATTTGGTAGCGCTACGTGCTATAGAACTCACGCTATCAACGAAAAACTCTGGCATTCGGTTGCCGCTAAACTAGTCCAATTTTCCCCTGACCTTGTACGGGGTTTGTGACCTGGTGACCTAACCTGAAAAGACTAGAGATCTGAAATTTTCAGGACAAGTGCCAAAAGGCTGCCCCAGAGGGTATACCAAATTTGAGCGCCGCCGTTTTTACGTTATTTGTGAAAAACCTTAGGGGCTGCATCAACCCCCCTCACCGGGCGAGGGCTAACTAACATAATACATTGTAGTAAAGGCTACCTGAACCGGTAATGATTCTTGCTTATTTGTTTAGCTCAGCCGTATTGAGATTTAGCTGGCTTTGTCCATGAATAACAATATCGGCAGGGGCGTAGCCAAGGGGGAGGGGCCACGGGGGCAATGGCCCCCTCCCTTGAGCGCAAAACGCGCCATGGGGGAGCCCCTCAGGCCCCGGGATATTTTTTTCCTTCAAACACTGGATAAAACGTCTTTTACTCGGAAGAAAATTGATATCGAAGTTTCATTTCTGTGGCCCTCTGATGACCCAATGGGCCCCTGCACTCATCCGATGACCCCCGGTTTCCTGGGGCCCCTGGTCGCCTAGAGGGCCCGGTCGCTTGGGGGCTAGTCGCATGGGGGCCCCTGGTCGCACTGGGGGCCTGGTCGCCTGGCCCCTGCCCCCTGGTCGCCTGGAAGAACGCTTGTCACCTGCACTGGCATAGCCAAGGAGGGGGCCAAAGGGACCATGCCCTCCTGGAAGCCAGGGGTCCTTATTCTATAGGGGCCCCTGGCTGACACAGTGGGCCCTTGGCGACGCAAAGGCCCCTGCGGCAGATCCTTTGACACAGCTGAGTAGTTATATTTTGGCCAAGAGAGCCCCAATTTTAGAGCCTTGGGGCCCTATTGAAACGAGGGGGTCAGTTGGATGGGATGGGTCCAACTTGGGTCTAACGGTGTGTAAACAGAATCAATGCGTTCCGACTGTTGGTCTGACCCTATATCGGTTTGAGGGAGCTCGGATCGGATCCACTGTCGATCTGAGGGGCCCCTATCGGTTTGAGGAAGCCCTCAAATGCCCTGAACGGGTCCTTAGTTTGTCTGAGAGAGCCCTCCGTCGGCATGACTGGGCATCTGCAAGTGCAAGGAGGGCTTTTGTCGGTCTTAGTGGCCCTTAGGCGGCTTATATGACCCTCAGACGGCTTACGAGGCTCTCATGCGCTGTAGGGGCCTGTGACGGTCTGAAGAACCCTCATCCGACCTACGGCCCTCAGACCGCCCTCAAAACCGACTGGGGACTCTATGAAGCTATTCGTGGGCCTATCTAACAGGGCCCATGGACTGCTTACCCCCTCAGTTCTAATATTTTTTGTTAAGAAATATTTTTCAATTTATTTGGGCCCCCTCCAAAAAATATTGGATCCAACCAGATGGCTTTTTGGATTTTGAGGGGGTTATTTTGGGCCCCTGTGCGTTTGGCCCCCTCCTTGAGGAAATTCTGACTACGCCCCTGAATATCGGGCAACCAGAAAACTTTTTTGACCTTCAAACAGCATCCAGTTTGCTCAAGACCAGAAAGGTAGTACCGGACGTCCGGCCGGACCAGAATTTTTGCATTTGCTTCTGGGTGGGCAAATCGACGCCACTGGGTGGGCAATTGTGGTGACTGGGTGGGCATTTGCCCACCCAGTGGGTATGTTAGAGGAGGCCCTGGCACTTAATTTAAAGTTTGAGGTCAAGGTCAAGGTCAGGTCAAGGGTACAAATTGCAAGTTTCTACAGTATCGGCCTTGCACCGTAGTTGCCGAAGAATGGAGTCATGGACTGAGACTGATTGCCCAAAACGTGTTTGGGCCTGACCTTGGCCATAAGTTTGGCAGGCCAGATTTTGTACTGGACCATTTTGAGTCAACTTTGAGAAATACATAACGTACAACGGTGGTAAAATCGTTGCTATAGGTATAACACAGTTTACCCGCTCCGGGTGTGAGGGAGGGGTGTGGGGCAATGAGTGCACTGACGTGGCGCCCTCGGAGGGCCGGTATGGGATTAAAGCTCAGCTACACTAAGGGCTTGTGTGGTGCCTTCAGTTATCGGTGGCACCCTCAGAATCACCAGCGTAGGGCCCTCAGAGCCCGGCCGGTAAGGGAGGCACCGGTGTGGGGCCGCCATGCAGGTGCCGGTGTGGGCGATCAGAGGTGCTAGTGTGATTCTCTCAGAGGCGCCGATGAGGGTCCTTACAGGCGTTGCTCCGGGCCCTCATAGACGCTGGTGTAGAGCCGTTACAGACGTGTGGGGCCTTTAGAGCTGCTGACGCGAACTCTCTACAAGCCGGCAGGGGGTCTCAGTGACCGGCAAGGGGTCCTTATTAGGCCGGCAGAAGAAGTCCTGCTGGGTCCTAAGAGACCGGCATGGTACTGTCAGACGCCGGTGGGGCCCTCAGGGTCACCGTTGTGGGGCCCTCAAGTCATCAGTGGGTGGCCTTTAGATGCGCAGGTGTTGGGTGGGTCCTCAGAGCCGCCGATATAGGGCTTTAATAGGCACTGGTGTAGGCACTCGGAGTTGGGGGTGTGAAACCCTCAGAGACACCGGTGTGGGCCCTCATAGGCACCGACGAGGGCCCCATAGTTGCCGTTATGGGGCCCTCAGAAAAATAAGTGTGGGACCATCACAGGTGGGAAATGCCCCTAGAACTTTCCCTCATTGGCCGGTAAGACCTCTCAGAGGCCAGTAAAGGCTGAAGCAGACTCTTTCCGCGTTCAGGAAATCGCATGCGAGAGCCTATTCAAAAACATTGTAATTCCTCTCGCATCAATCGCTCGCGGGAGGTGCGTGCGATTGATGCGAGCGTGCTTCCATGTATTTGAATAGGCTCTCGCATGCGATTTCCTGACTGCGGAAAGAGTCTGTTTCAGGCTTAACGGGCCTTTGGAGACCACCGAGGTGTCCTTAAAAGCCGCAAGAGGCCCTCAGAAGTCGGCGTGGGGCCCTTATGGAGACCTTAGTGTGGCTATTTAGGGCCCATGAGGTGCTCTAAAGAGCCCCACGGGGCCCTTCTGAGTAGAAATATGGCCATCGTTAACCCTCAGCGGTCAAATGGCGCCGCAGGGCCCACTGGCGGATCCAGACTTGCGTTTTGGGGGGGGGGGGCCAACTCCTGCAAGTAACCAAACCTAGGGTACCCCCAAATCCTGTTTTCTCATCGGATTTAGGCCACTTATTTTTTCGTCACAGCCCTGAAACGATATTTTTTTTAAAACTAAAAAAAAATAGAAATGGTAGCCCACCCAACCCGAGCCTAAATATTACTTTGAAAACACTTCAAATTGCTTTTGTCGACCAATTAGCCCGCTCCGGGTCGGTGCGTGGCGCAGCCTTCGCGGGCTGGGAGGTGTCGGTTGGACCCCCTGCCGTTCGGCCCCTGATTAAGCTAGAGCTCGCGGAAAAAAACAGGCGTGTTGCCCGTGAGTGACGAGACGAAGCCGATGATACCCGATTTTAAGGTCCTTGGTCATTGGTTGACCTTCCAGGGCGGTGTTTCACGGTCGTGCTGACAGCCGCTGACAGCGCATTCCGCGAGCTAAGGTCAGCCTTCGGTAGTGTTGTGGGTATAGGCTTGTTGATGTCTCCATTGAAACCAAAAGTGCCATCAGCGCTGGCAGCGGCTGGCAGCGTGCCGTGAAACACCGCCCAGGTCAGGTCACAGACCCAAAAGACGGGAAAATCAGGACCTGTCAGAACCTCCTAAAGTAAGGCTGTAATACGTTTTTTTTTTTTGTGCTGATCACAAATTTCATGTTAGTTTGGATCATAGATAATGTCTTCATGCGTTTAGACCATGTCGGGGCAGGTCAGGTCAGATCAACCAGTAGGAGTACTTATGGGCGTCCGTATAGCAGGTGTCCACTACCACTGGCAGCTACGTAACATGATACGAAGGCATCAAAACTACTTCGTAAATGTTCAAATGGCTGCAAAATGCTAAATTCAAAATCAGCTAAACGAAACTATCCTAGAAACATGTTAAACTCGGAAAAGTGCACCGAGGTCATCAAAGGTCAATGACCTGACTTGACCGTAAGGCAGGGGTGTAACTTTTTCTTTTGAGATGGGGGTGCACTTGGTGATGGGGGCGACCTTCAATGAGGATAGGGGCGCTTCCAAGGAGCATAGATGGTGCATATCTCTCAACAGGCGCGCACACAGGATTTTTGAGCGGGGGGGGGGGCACGACCTGCAAACTGGGGCCCTCCATGCCGAAGGGCCCCAGGCCCCAGCCGAAAAAGATCCCCAACGCGATTATATTTCGGTTGACTTGAAACTTAGCTTCTGTCGATACATGATACAACAATTACTTCAGTACCCGTTCAATTTTCGAAGCATTTAATGTTCCATTTTTGTTTACGCAGCATGTTTCATTCAAATACGATTCAGTGAGTAGTTATCACCATCTTAACAATCACGTAAAATATTCGATTAATAAGCGAGGATGCAAGGCTCCCAGAAATCAGCGCGGGTAGCGCCTGACTGCCGGCCGGCCGACCGACCCCAGCTAGCTAGAAGCGGAGGCTATAAGTCACGGGCTGGCCCGGATGTGTACCTATGAGCGGGGCAGCACCCCCTTTGTCGCGTATTTATTTAGGCACATCGACATGAAAGGTCATTACAATGATTCGTAGCGAGATCACAGACCAGAGATTTAACGTTTTTCTCACTTTTATACATACATACCACATACTACAAAGACACAATTTTCAGGCGGCATGCCCACTTTCCTAGTACCAGTCGTAACAGATATTCAGGAAGCCCGTACCAGGGCACGTACGGCGGTCCCAATCACCCACCTCTCGCTGTCCCGGCGGCGTGCGAGGGACTCACGGCGACCGCGCACCTCACCGACAAAGCAGCACTGTCACAACGAAGAAGCCCTCAAAGGGCCTGAAGATCCGAGGGCCCTTTGAGGCCTTCTGAGCGCCACTTGACGCCAGCTGAGGGCTATTTGATGTCAGCTGAGGACCCTTTGAGGCCTGCTGAGGGCCCTTTGAGGCATTTTAAGGACCCTTTGACGCCAGACGAAGGCCCTCTGAGGCCCTCTGAGGGCCATTTGACACCAGCTGAGGACCGTTCGACGTCATCCGAGAGCCCTCTGACACCAGCTGGGGGCCTTCTACGCCAGTTAAGGGCCCTGTGAGGCCTTCGGAGGGCCGTTTGACTCCATCTCATGGTCTTTTGATGCCCTTCAAGGCCTTCTGAGGGCCCTTTGACCCCAGCTGAGGGCCCTTTCAGGTCTTCGAAGGGCCATTTGACGCTAGCTTAGGGTCCTCTGACGCCAGTTGAGAGCCCTCTGACACTAGCTGGGGGCCCTCTGACGCCAGCTAAGGGCCCTTTGACGCCTTCGGAGGCGTTTGACGCCGGCGCAGGGCCCATTGGCGCCTTTTAAGGCCTTCTGAGGGCCGTTTGCTGTCGGCTGAGGGCCCTTTGATGCCTTTTGAGGGTCCTTTGACGACATCTGAGGGCCCTTTGACGCCACCTGAGGGCCCTTTAAGGCTAACTGAGGGCCCTTTAAGGCCTTCTTAGGGTCCTTTGACGCCAGTTGAAGGTCCTTTGGGGCCTTCTGAAAGTTGTTGAAATTTGACCTCTATCACCTTCCCCTTGACTGCGCTGAACATTGTATGACCTCATTTGGGCCTGCTGGGGTCCGAGATGGGCCCTCCTGGTCTTTTTATCGTCATTTCAGCTCATTTTAGACAGTCTTCGGCGGTCTTAAGATTAGGGGCCCATTTGAGAACCATTTGAGTTGGGCCCCCTTTCGGATGGGGGGGGGGGCATGGGCCCGTGTGCCCCCCCCCCCCCCGCCCTTGTGTGCGCCTTTGTCTCTCAATTTCGGTAAAATGTTTTGTTTGTTGGTATATTTCGAAATTCAGACTTAAGAGTGATCACCATTTTGTGTTCCTCCGATTTAGTTTGAACACAGTCTGATGTTGCAAAGGGGATTGCAGTTCATTTATATTAACCCAAGGCCCTCTAACCGGCGCACCGATAAACGGATGTCGAGGCTTCCACTTGTAGGTACAAGAACTTTTGAAATAAAATGAATATTTTTCATGTATAATTTTAATTGTATGAACACTTAACACCCCAATGTTAGAGTCCAATGGTGCAAAGTTGGGTATTACGAAATGACATTAAGTTCGTTTGCACGAATATCAATCAATTAATTGAATTTATAACGGCATCGCATTTTACTTTTTATTCCAACCTCTTATAGAATCGGGGTGCCCTTTTATGCTCGGCGACTGGTGACACCCACTTTTGCTGGAATCACCTTTTTTATTGGGCGCCTTTCTACTGCTGGGGTCGCCTCTCTCTCATGCTGAGGTCACCCCTCTTCTGCTCGGCGGGACTTACTTCTGATTGGCGCCCTCCTCTGCTGGAGTCTGACATTTCCCTTCCCGGGTATGCCCTTATTTTGCTAGAGGCGTCCCCCTTCTGCCGGGTGAGCCCAACTTCTGCTTAAGTCGCTCGATCTTTTCTACTGAGGGCGCCCTTCTTGTGCTCGGCGAGCCCAACTGCCGCTTGAGGTGTCCAGGGCCTCCTCTAAGGATTTTTCACTGGGTGGGCAAAATTTTTCGCCGCTCCCCTGCCCAAGGGCAGATCCAGTCACTTGTTTTGGGGTGCAACCATTTTCACCTGCGACTGGGGGGGGGGGGGCGGGTTAAGGCCTATGTCACTTTCACAGTCAACCAACTGTGCCATTTATAGTTTAACGTTTGTCGTGTGTGATATGGTATTTCGTGTGTATTTCACCTTATAGGTATGCCTATTGTTTACATTAGTGATATCAATAACGGAAAATCAGGATACCGATACCAAACCAAATGCCAACCAAAACCAGGAAAAATACCGAAACCAAACCAACTTGGGAACATGAGGGAAATACCAACTTTTTACCGAATTCGTATCCTCTTATACATTAGCCGGACTCGTAATACCAACAAAATACCAACAACATTAGGATCAAAATACCAAATACCAAGTTGGTATCAGTTTGGTATCGGTATACCAAAAAGTTGGTATCTGATTGACATCTCTAGTCTACATACATTTAAAATTTTAAGAAGACTGCAAAAGTGCAGAGTTAAACTTACTATGATTGCTCCTTGAACCAGAAATCGAATAGGTAGGTGATGCTCGCTGCCTCTTTTTAGGAGGCATGGTCAGCTTACTCTTGGCGCGTCCTCTTGATCTAAAAACGGCTTTTATTGACCTTAATCTACTTGTAATACATCCTTGGCCTTGTAGCGCGCTACCCTGCTGGCCCATGCCGGTCTTTGAGGGTCCCACACTGACCTCTGAGGCCCCATGCTGGCCTGTAAAGGCCCATATTAGCCTCTGAGGGCCCCGCACTGGATTCTGAAGACCCGATGCCGGCCTTTAACCATCCCCTGTATTGGTGTTTTTCCAGCCGCGAACGTAGGTACTCGTATAGGGGGGGGGGGGGGGGGCGTTGGACCTCCCTTGCCGTTTCGCCCCTGATCGAGCTAGAGCTTCGCGGAAAAAAACAAGCGTGCTGTCCGTGACGAGAGGAAGCCGATGATACCCAATTTTAACCCTCGCCGGCACAGGCCATTGCGTCCTTCGGCGGCACGACCCCCCCCCCCCCTCGCGTTTGGCCCCTGATCAAGCTAGAGCTTCACGGAAAAAACGAGCGTGTTGCCCGTTACGAGAGGAAGCCGATGATACACAATTTTAAGGTCCTAGGTCATCGGGTGACCTTCCAGGTCAGGTCAATGACCCGAAAACCGGGAAAATCGGGACCTGTTAGAAAGTCGTAAAGTGTAGCTTCTATGTGGTTTTCCGGGGTGCTGATCACGAATATCGTGTTAGTTTTGATCAGAGATGATGTTTTAAGCATTTAGACCAGGTCGGGTCAGGTCAGGTCAGGTCAACCGGTAGGGGTTGTGACGGGTATTCGTATTACGTGTCAACCGCCTCTGACAGCTTCGTAACATGTTACGAAGGCACCAAAACTACTTCGTAAATGTTCAAATGGTTGCTAAATTCGAATTCAGCTAAAAAACTAGCCTAGAACATGAAAAAACTCGAAAGAGTGAACCGAGGTCACCCGAGGTCACCAAAGGTCAATGACGTGACCTGACCTTCAGGTGACCTTGACACCCACCCTTATGTATGGGAGCAACATCAAATCACATGTTTGAACGTTTGAAATCACGAAAAGCTTGCAAACGCGCGGCTAATGCGAGCCGACATACGCCGAATCGCGATTTCGGCCAAACATGGTCACGGAAAAGAGGTCACAGGTCGCGAGTTATTCGGAAAAAAATCGAGGGGGGTCCGTTCGACTCCCCCCTATACGGGCGAGGGTTACCCCCCGAGTTGCTGGGGGGGGGGGCGTTAAACGCCCCCACTTTTTTCGCTGGGCCACAGCAAAAAAAAAAAACGGCGCGCCGCAGGCACGCCAAATTTTGAGTGCCTCTAGGGAATTGTTTGACGTTTATTGTGACAAAATTTCAAGAAAATCGGCCGGAAAATTTTTGAGATCGAGGTTTCAGTGACGTCATGATTTCTTGGTTTTCGACCAAACACGTTATATGTTCAAAAAATCATATAAAATCACAGAATAGACATACAGACATGCCGTAAACGCCATTAGACTGCCAATACCATGAACAATCAAATGGCTATCTTCGATTATTGATTATCGTTCCGCATTTTCCAAAATCTTGAACTGAATCTTGGCAATTTCTCATGACTACTTCACGACCATGATGCATGCATTTCTTAATTTGAACTTTTTGACCCAAACACGTACACATATGATAAAATGAATGTCACCATCGTGTTCTACGCCCCAAATTACCCATAAAACATGTGTCACAGGCTGCGAATATCAGTTTTGATTTTCGGGGATATGTGTCTACCCGGTTTACCTGACCTTGACCCTGACCTATGCTTGACTGACCCCTACATGGAGCTGACACTCTTGTAGGCCTTATATGATGGATTGTGCACCGTTTTGACAGAGTTTATGACGGGAGGCGCCCATTGTGAAGTCCTGAAGTCCATGCTACTGAAAGTCCGATTTCAGGTGTTTGACGTGACCTTGACCCGACCTGTGACCTCAAAATTCAACTTTAAAGTACTCATCTGAAGCGTCTCGTCGCGTTCTTTCGTTTGCCGCCTCGTGCGTTTCGCTGCGCCTATTGGTTCTCGAGTTATCGGCTGAGGGCGTTTAACGCCCCCCCCCCCCCCCCAGCAAACGGTGGGTGGCGAAATACCCCAGCAACTGCCGGGTTAAGGACCTGCATCGGCTCTGAGGGCTCATCTTGGCCTTTTCTGGACTCTGGGGTCCAACACCAGCCCAAGCCTGTCTTTTAGGGTGCCACACTGACCCCTGAGGGTCCCATCCTTGCCTCAAGGACCCGCATTAGCCTTTGAGAGCCTAAGTCGGCCTCTGATGGCCTCAAACTGCCATTTTCAGGCCCTGTACTGGTCTCTGAGGGCCTTAAACTGGCCTCTGAGGGCACAAACCGACCTCTAAAGGTCCCACACCGGTTTCTGATGGCCCATTTTCTGCCTCTGAGATCCAAGACTGAGCCTTTTGTGCCTCTGAGGGCCCCGTACTGGCTTCTGAAGGATCGATGCCGGTCTCTGAGGACCAATGTCAGTCTTATAAGGGCCTCACACTGATATCTGAGGCCCACATTTGCCTCTGATGGCTCCAAATTGAGGCCCTATTTAGTTCCCAATCAGCCTATAAGGTCTCTGATGGCCCTGTTTTGTTGTCTGGCTGGGGACCCATGGCTTACACCTTTAGGCGTCACGCACTGGCCTCTGAGAGCCCACATCGGCCTCTGGGGTTCCATACGGGCCTTTGAGGCCGCTATGGCCATGGGCCCCTGTAAGCTAGCACCGCCCCCCCCCCCTCCGGGGGTTGGCAAAGTTGCCAAGTTGCCCCCACCCCCAAACGCCAAGTCTTCTACCGCCCCTGCATTCAGATGCATCCATTGTAAAAAATAACTTGCACTGCAGTGATTGGGGGCTGGGGCACTGGCTGCTAGAAAGTTTTTTTTTTTCCCGGGAAACCGAAGTGGTAGTTCCTACCGGACGTCTGACCGGACCTTTATTTTTGCATTTGCTTCTGGGTGGGCAAATCGACGCCACTGGGTGGGCAATTGTGGTGACTGGGTAGGCATTTGCCCACCCAGTGGGTATGTTAGAGGAGGCCCTGGAGGTGTCCCATTTTTATTGGATGCGACCCCTTCTGCGGGCGGCGCCCCTCTTTTGCGGGGCTGTCCCTCTTCTGCTGGAGGCGCCCCTCTTCTGGTGGAACCGCCCCTCTTCTGCGGGTGCGCACTCTTCTGCTAGAGCGCCCCTCTTCTGCTCGGCCAGCTCAACTTCTACTGAAGGTGCTCGGCTATGTCTGTTGGGGGCATTGCTCTTTTGCTGGGGAGCCCCTGTTCTGCTGGGGATGCCCCACTTCCGCCGGGGCCGCTGGGGACGCCCCACCTCTGCTGGGGGCGCCCCCGGCCCCACTGCTGCTGGATGAACCCAACTTTTGCTCCAGGTGCCCCTTTTGTAATGGGGCGCCCCTTTTTTAGGCATCCCTCTCCTGGTAGGGCGCCCCTTTCTGGTGTGGCGCCCCTTTCTGCTGGGGCAGCCCTATGCTGGGGGTACTCTTCTTCTGCTGGGGGCGTCCCACTACTGCTGGACGAGCCCAACTTTTTCTTGAGGTGCCCCCATTTATATTGGAGTGCCTCTCTTCTTCTGGAAGCATTCCTCTTCTGGTGGGGCGCCCCCTTTCTGCCGGGGAGCCATTCTTGTGCTGAGGGCGCTCCTTTTCTGCCGGAGGCATCTCTCTTCTGGTGGGGCGCCCCCTTTCTGCTGGAGTGCTCTTCTTCTGCTGGGGCGCCCATCTTCTGGTGAGGCGCCCCTTTCTGCTGGGGTCGCCCGTGTTCTACTGAGGACGCTCTTCTACTGGGCGAACCCAAGTTCTGCTTGAGGTGCCTCATTCATACTGGGGGCGCCTCTCCTCCGCTTGGGCGCCAGTCTTATGCTTGACGATCCCAACCTACGTTGGATGTGCCCCACCTCTGCCTCGGGCGCTCCACTTTTGCTGAGAAATTCCCGTTCTTGCCGAGGTGTCCCTTTCACCCATTTTTGGGGAACGATACGACTGGACGCTTCTCAAGCCCGCAAGCAGCACGACGCCGGTCACGAGACGGAATGTAGCCGGGAAATCACCCTCGCCATATTCTGCTCAAGAGCTTATCGGTGTCGGGCGGCCTGTGGGGCGCCGCTCAGCCTATGGGGGTGCACTTTGACGTGATGGGGGTGCACTTTCAGGGGATGGGGGTGCACCTGCACCTCCATACATATAGAAAGTTACACCGCTGCCGTAAGGTGACATTGGCATCCGCCCTAATGCGTGGGAGCAACATCATATCACATGTTTGAGCGTTTTAAACCACGAAAAGACTATAAAAGCGCGGATAATGTGAGCCGACATACGCCGAATCGCTATTCCGGCCAAACATGGCCTCCAACATGGCCAAACAGTCTCGAGAAATAGGCCACAAGTCAAAGTTCACTTGGGTCAGGGTCATGAAATTTTCAGACTTTGTCACCATGAGGGTACTAAAGTTTCGTCGCGATCGGCTTCATGATACCTTACACGATAACTTCACACGTCGATCGAGAGTTAAAGCATGGATGAAGGAGAACCAGGGGATGAAGGTTCTTTCATCCATGGTTAAAGTGTGCAATAAGAACTTCTTGGGTGAAGACAAGACCAACACTTTTATCAAGCTCACAGATTTTTAATGATACGGTATTTTCTCTCTACCTACTACGCCCTTCTCACATTCATTTTTCTTAAGTGTTTTTGGGGACAAAAAATATATGTTGTTCCCCTTTCAGGCTTGGGGGCATGACCCCGTGGCCCCCCTGGATCCGCTAGGCCGAAACTAACTAGGTCGTTTTCAAACGGTCTGATATTTCAGGTCATAGTTTGCAAACGGCCGGTGTTTTCAGGTAGTTTCATATGGCCTGACTGGGCCAGGCCGTTTGCAAACGGACCGAATTTTCATACGGCCTGTAACATATATTCAGATTTCGACATCTGTCGTAGCATCAAATGCTGATGTGGCGCACTCAAAAGCCGGAATTGGTCCTTGGATGCCGTAAGGACCCTTTTAAGAAATAAGTGACCCGACTGACCCTTAGAGATTGGCCTGAGCTGTGACCGAAATAAGTCTTTTACCGTTTCGCAGGAAGGGACAAAAAGGTCCCTCATATGCTTCTTGTACAATTACGAAACAAAACAAGTTTTTTTTCAACGAAAACTCAGTGAGTTTTCCTAAAAAATTTATTGCGCATATTCCGTGAATGAAAAGTTGCCGGGTCATGTCAGGTCAGGCTGCCACAGCAAGTTTGTTAACTTGACAGCTCAATCGATATTTATGCAATAAGACCTTCTCGGGTGACGATAAGACATGACGACACTTTATGAAGGAAGCTAGTAAACCCGGTAGTTTCTCCATAGGCGCGGGAACCGGGGGAGGGGGCAGTGGTGGCAGCTTGCCCCCCCCCCCAACTCTGGGGCCGTGCGGGCGGTGCCCCCACAACTTTCAGACAGAATACCGCTCCTTTTTGCAAATGTTTTCTTTTTTTGTTGAAAAAGCCAAGGGATGAAAAATAAGTGGCCTAAAACCGGCGAGAAAACTATATTTGGGGGATCCTAGGTTGATCTCTATCATGGTGTGACCTCCCCCCACCCGTCTAAAAGTAGTTCCCGCGCCCCTGGGTTTCTCTACGCTATTGAATCACGCTGCTGATTCTAGTAAGTATCTACTACACAACCTTCTCACATTAATTTTTCTTCGAGCGTTTTGGGGGGCCAAAAGATATGTTGGCCCCCTCTTTCAGGCTTTTTGGGCCCATGGCCCCGGTGGCCCCCTTGAATCCGCCAGTGGGGGCGGTGCCCCCACAACTTTCAAACGGAATACCGTCCTTTTTTGCAACTGTTTCTTTTTTTGTTGAAAAAGCCAAGGGATGAAAAATAAGTGGCCTAAAATCGGTGAGAAAACTAGATTTGGGGGGATCCTAGGTTGATCTCTATTATGGTGTGCTCCCCCAGTCTGAAAGTAGTTCCCGCGCCCCTGACTTTCTCTACGCTATTGAATCACGCTGCTGATTCTAGTAGGTATCTACTACGCAACCTTCTCACATTAATTTTTCTCCAAGCGTTTTGGGGGGGGCCAAAAGATATGTTGGCCCCCCCTTTCAGGCTTTTGGGGGGGCCATGGCCCCGGTGGCCCCCCCCTGGATCCGCCAGTGGCAGGGCCTCTCGGACCCAAGGATCCCTTTGAACCCGATGGGGGAGGGGAAACGTGTCCCCTTACACCCCTAGCTATGCCACTGTTTTATATGCATCATGTCAGGTATTTTAGGCTCGCCCCCCCCAACTTGAAAATCGTTCCCGGGCCCCTGATAATATCAGATGTAATGTTAACACAAATATCATGCATCTTAACCCTCGCCCATGTAGGGGGGGGGTTGGTGCAACCCCCCCTGAGGTTTTTCGGAAATAGTGCAAAAACGGCGGCGCGCAGCGCCGCCAAATTTTGGGTACCTTATGGGGCAAACCTTGCGCATCTTTTGATAAAAAAAATTTGACCGGGTCATGTCAGGTCACGGAGTTATGACGTCACAAAGGGAACAGCCTCCGGCCGGATTTTCACAAACTGAGTGCCAACGCCCGAGGTTTCCTGCCGGTGGTACGGACATCGGTTGATGGATCGTGATGAAACTTCCCATGCATGTTGGGGCAAGTATTGGCTATCATATGGTATAAGAAACTTGACCGGGTTAGGTCAGGTCACGGAGCTATGACGTCACAAGAGGAACAGCGTCCGGTACTATTTTTGAAAAGCGCCCGAACCACTATTTTGCTAATATTTGTCACCTCAATGGGAATATGCAGCAATATTAGCTTCTATAGGGAGCAAATGGACCTTCCAAATCCAAAAATACGATCAGATTTCAAAAATTTAAATTTTGATTTTTCGAATTTCTGCCGCCGACAGTGACCTTGCCAACTTCCGGCGCTCCCAACGCGCCATTTTTAGAGCTAGGGAAACGAAATACATACCAAACGATAGAGAATTGATCAAGGAACACGATAGTGAAGGTTTCAAGTCGATATCTCACACCGTTTTGCCGCAATCGCCGCGGAAAGTTGAAAAAAGACTATTTTTCCGAAAATTTGACCTTTGACCGGTCAAAAGTAGGTCAAATGTTGACCTAGGACCAAAAAATATACCACCAATCGCGAGATCTCGGCGAGAGCAATCCGTTGGTCTTTTCCGCTAAGCTCTACGACGCTCCGTTTTCAAACGCCAAGGGGGGGGGGGTCGCACCAACCCCCCCTGCATGGGCGAAGGTGGCAGATCGCCGTTTACGGGCGAGGGTTAATTTGTGGTGATTTATTCAATGTATATTCTCTTAGTCACTGAATTGAGTAAGCATAGTATTTGCATGATTCACTGGGCTCATTACAGTACTAGGAGATGGACATTCTGATTATTGAGGGCCTTGAGTCAGCTGGGAATGTTTTGAGGAGGCTGGGGGTGCTTTAAGAAGGCAAGGGGTGCTGAGCTCAGGATTGGGGGTGCTTGAGCACCCACAAAGAGATATAAAGTTACGCTTATGACTTCAGCATTTTAACGTTCCCTCGATCAAATCACGTCTCATGCAACATGACCTGATGTTCCTTTACGGTGTGTTTCACGGCCACATTGACTGTCCTCAGCTGCTACATCAGTTTCAGCTGTCGACACCTGTCAGACGCAACAGGTCCCCAGCTCTTTGGCATGTGCCGTTTGCTCGAGTGACAACGATAAAAAACAATACCTTCTGCCGTATCCCATCGAGGTGCAATGAGCTTTTAAGAGACAACACATCTCTAGACTTCTTTTATTCTCCGATATCAGTGTACAAGGCCTCTGTAAGGCTCCATGCTGCACGAGCTGGCTTTTATTGAGCTTTTGTCCGTCCGAAGGGTTGCGTGTATTTATATAGAATTATCTTATTTTTATCCATGACTTCACCTGTAACCGGGTTTTATCTGTACCTGTTGGTGATGAGCAAATAAACATAAACATAAACACATTAGGATTGAAATACCAAATACCGAGTTGGTATCGGTTTGGTATCGGTATACCAAAAAGTTAGTATCCGATTGACATCTCTATTAGAGACCTTAACTTTGGTAATCGGTTTGTAACTTAATTAAGCGTGTAGGGCTTTTTCTGTCATTTGACCTTGAAGTAGACCTGGGAGGTCATGACCTGTAGGGTCGTGAACCTCGGTGAAGGTAGTCCGTGACTTAGGGAATCGTTTGAGTCTTTAACTTTGGATGTCGGTCGCTAACTGGCGTGCAGAGCGGTTTCCGTCGTTTGACCCTTATGTTGACCTGGAAGGTCATGACCTTGGAGGTCATGAACCTCAGTGAAGGTAGTCCCATGCTTCGTGTACGCATTTGTTTTTTGTGTGCATCGACGCCCTGCCCCTGCAGGTGCATGTGACTGGGCGGCTCCTCCCCATTCAGGGAGGCCCTGCTTCTCGACCTCTCTAAAACTCTCTAAACTCGAACTCCGAAATTCTAAAACCCTAAAACTGCCTCTCTAAAACGTTTCAATGAAGTAATACTTCGAAATATGGCTGCACTGATACGAATCGTATACGGCGCACTTGTTTCATACAGCGGCGCATTGAGCTTTGAGAGATTCCGCGCATCAATATTTCTCGATCAGTGTTGCCGTCCTGGTACTTTAGTACCAGATCTGGTACTTTTTCGACCTTTCTGGTACGGAGGTACGCCTAAACGAAATCTGGTACTTTTTCGTCGAAATGTATTTTTTGGCATTTTAATATTTTTTCAATATAAGTAAAAGACAAAACAATTCTTTTAGTCCGGAGGGATGGTGCTTCTAAATTTATCATCATAATTTGTCATGCATCGGATTCAGAATTATTAATACCTATTCCTGTTGTGTGGTAGCAGAAGTAAACAAGTGTGAAATTCGCGCGCCACGCCGGCTGCCAAGTACCATTGCCAATTGCCAAGGACGGTCCGCCGGCTGCAGGCTGGGCAATATCACTGTGGCAATTTTCGGATTATGAGTGTAAGCTAGGATCCTGGGTGCAATCGCCAGTCTCAACTGGAGTACCCCCTCTCGAAGGCAGGATTTCGATTTCTCTATTTTTATGCCAATTTTAAGTAGGATACAATTCGGGAGCTTTCAGAAGAGCGCCTTCGGCCTTTCTGCCTTTCAAGGAGCGACGCGGGGAGACGAATGGGTCGAACTACGGGGTCAAATGAGCCATAAATTACTTGCTGGCATGAATATACCGAAATTGTGGCTATTTTAAAGTACTGAATTAATAACAAGTTGACCTACTGCGATCTGGTACGGTACGCAGCCAGAAACAGCCAATCTGGTACGAATTAGATGCGATCCTGGTACGCTGTAAAATCTGGCCGCGGCAACACTGTTCTCGATTCAAATTCGTTGAATATAAAGTCTTCTACATCAATAAACCTTGAATCGTAATATTTGATTACTACTTTATTAGTTGATATTGCCGGGATAAATGCATTTAATGCCAATCTTGCTTGATCTGGTTTCATTTTCATTTCAAAAAGATCATTTTTGAAATGATCTTTTGAGAAATGAATTGATTTTTGATCTTTTCTCATTGATTTTGAAAATGATCAATGAGAAAAGATCATTTTCCTCGGGTCAGATAAGGAAATTTGCTACGGTTTTATGATTATTTTTGCCTTGCCTTAAATGACCAAAGACGAAAAAATCAATATTTACCCAAGGAGCTATTGAAATTTTTGTCATGTAGGAATAGCTATTTTTTATCTTTGACGCAGGGTAAACAGTGTGTGGTGGAACTCGGAACTCGGAAGCTTATACAATGCATGATCAATTTCATATTGTGCAGTTCAAAACCAACTGCACGTTGATTTGCCTCTGCCAGAGGTGGCTGATTCTCGGCATTCTTTTGTAAGGCACCACATCCCTGTGTAACTTGTAAGGCACTAACATTGGAATAAGAAATGGAATAACTGTCTAGGGTGATTGTGGGGCTGTTAGTCCATCTTGGTTAGTCCTATTCTCCTGATTCTGATTTATGCTAGTCTCAGCTCAAGCTACAAAACTGCTAGTCCAATTCTAAACCCCATGTAAAAAGTGATATATTTCTTAAAAAAACTAGATTTATTTTGATGTGTTACATTGCTAAGTATTTGCCATTGTGAATTATTGGATTACCTACTTCAATTTGGGCTAGTGATGTTTTATTTCAATTTGGTCCTGTGACATTTACCTGTTCTGGTTTCAATTTGATATGAAGATATAAAAAATAAAGGTTAAACTGTGTCATTTCTATTTTATTTTACAGGGGGTCCCAAAGCCAGGAGGATAAAATTAAAATAAAGGATAACCTCTTACCTCTGGGGCATTCCACGATAGATCCTACCACTTTTTTCCAATTTGACACCCTCATCTCTTGGATTTTAACGATAATTGGTCTAAGGGGTAATCAGGGGCTTTGAATCCTCCTGTAACAATTTCAGGCTTATCAGATGAGTGGTTTTTGAGTTATAGTGTACCATGTTTTGGATCTTGCGTTGCAGCCCAAGTTTGGCGGGCTGTAACTCTAAGACAGATATTCCAAATGCCAAATGCTATACGGCATTGAGCTTGCATTGAAACAAAGAATAATATGCATTTTTAAAATTTTGAAATATATGCTATTTTTGATATATAACGTAACGCCTCGAGTTTCCTTTCATTTGCATTTTTATGCCTTTGGGACCAAAGTTTTTGAATTTGTATTTACTTAAAAACATTTTTGGATCATTTTTAAGTAGGTAGTATGCAAAAAATTAGGAAGGTGTTCTTTCTATAAATGTACTTATTTTGTGTCACCGTGATGGTCTCGAATTGTGATTTCGGAAGAGAGCCTACAAATGGTGTGGTAAAGCTGCCTAGTGACATCACTGGTTACTGAAAGTTCAATTGAAGTCATTTTTGCCTCACTTTTGCATTGTTGACCTTGCGTGACGTCATTCGTACGTCACTAGGGTCATAAGAGTTTTTCGTCAATAACTCTCGATCAAATTGAGCTAGAGAGACGGGAAAGCTGCCAATGGACTCTGGAAGACCTTGCGAATCGAATGATGTGCAATATGACCTCATTCACCCAGCTTCGTGGCCTGACCCGACTGTTAACCATCTCTGTAGCGGCGCGGTTTGTCCAGCGCCGCGCTGGTTGGTTTAATGGTTTTGCCGCGGACTCTGGGCGGTCACGTGATGCCCGGGGGCTGGCTGCCGGCTGGGCCGCCCGTTCAGGGAGCGGAGCCAAATACACGGCAGTGTGCTGACCCGAGGTCAGCGACTTAAGCTGACCTCACCACAACAAACAGTATAGGGGAGAGTGGGGTAAGATGCCCAGGGTGGGAAAGACGCCCCACCCCCTCTAGCGGCGAAACAAAGAATCGAACCTGGAAATTAATGTTCTTAGCGTAAAGCGGAAGCCTGCCTTGTTAACTGCACAAAAATTTGCGAAGCTCAGTTGGGCAACGGCTGGCTGATGATTGCATGTTTTTTATTTGTTGTTTTCAAAAATATTTTGGTGTCAAAACATTGTAAATATCAAAGAAGGTAGATAATTTCTGCGTCCCTTGCTATAGTCGTGATACCTCAGCATGCGTGTACTGTGTCCCAAACAGTTTGTTTCAGGGTGTAGTTTTATGGCTAACAAATTGTACTGATTTAATGTTACTTCGTTACTTTGGGGTAAGATGCCCCCTGTCCTGATGGGGAAAGACGCCCCCCTAAATCCGTAGGCTGTCCTTCAAACAGCCCGTCAAATCATTTATTACATACTTGTGATGTAGACAAAAGCCGATCTGGGACTATTGAGAGTCCAGTACAGTAGGTCTATTAAAAAAGTCCCCAGCACCAGTGGGCGCTGCCTTCGCTGAGCCGAACCCCCGTCTGCCCGTCCCATATCGCGCCGGGCTCAGGTCAGGTAGGGTCAGCGGGACCGCTCGGTCCGGCCCGCGGGCGGTGGACGGGCGACCGGTAACGCTTTCCGCCAGCCAGCTGTAGAATCCAACAAACGGGACGGCCACCGCTCAGCGCAGCGAAACCGGTGTTAATCAATGGCAGTAGATGTTCATGGCCACAATGATTATGAGATAGTCATTGTTAGCCCGTGCCCCACAGGAATGCCTAGACTCTCAAGCCCTGTTGGAGTGGAAATGGGGATTAAGCATCATTCTTATAACTCAGCTTTGGGCATTTAAGTGGTATTCGAAGTAGCGTCAAAAGTAGCAAAAAGAAGAAAAGATACTTCAGCCAATTTTAGATCGGGTCAGAGCAAAAGATCATGTCACCAGAGGTCATCGATGATAAAATTTTGCTTGGACACGGTGCGTTGCGCGCACCGGTGCATTGGGTTTCCAATTTCCATGGATGCATCAACAGACTCGGAAGCTCGTAACGCTAGCGTGGAGGCGAATTCATATCAACCGCCGCAACAATGCATGGCAGCGCAACGCAGCGTGCTGCAGCGCGGGGCCGTGAAACACCGCCCACGGCTTATCCATGTGTCAGGGCAATCGAACTCACGTGATGGGCTCGGCCCCAGCGGAGCATGAGGCCCAGGACTCCCGCCCAGGCCCCCTGTCTCCCCCTAATTCCTGTCATCCCTCCCACTCTGAAATTGACCGAAAGAGCCTAACCTAACACAACAAGCAGCTCGTTTACCGCTATGTCTGAATAATATTGTCAGATTTAATTAAGGTCAACGGCTAAGCACGTAAATAACAGCAACTGCCATCATCGGTATTATGAGAAAACCAATTGCTTTTCCACAAACACTAAAAGTTTTAAGCTAAACTTGCATGAAATTAATTTTACCAGCCTCGTGTTCCTCTTATCAAAACGCTTCGAATGAATCAAAAGTTGATCTTTAAAGGTCATTTAAAGAATTTGGCCGATGTTCAAAGACATGACCTGACCAGAAATGGTCATGATGCATAGCAGGATATTAGATCTGTATCGTGGAACTTTACAAACACTTTAGATGATTTCATAACTTAAGCATGTCTATCAAAAATATTTATTACATGGCTCAGGTGTAAGCTAGGTGTGTGATCATGCTTACGAGTATGTTGAACGCAACTGATAATGTTCTGTTGGCCACAATTTCTATATTTGATCTATCCTCCCGGATTTCATATCTTTATTAATGACACTTTGATGATGTCGAGAAAAAAACGCTTAGGAGATTTAGCAGCCTGAGATACATTCAGTATAAGGAAGGGTCAAGGGTGCTAGATTGCTTCCGTCCTCGCTATCCTCAGGAAAAACCAATCCGCATCGCCCCTAGCCTTCATGCTTACCCCTCTGGACTGGAGGTCACCCCACCAGCCAACCTGTAGTTGATGTCGGTTCCATTCCAGGACACATAATCCTCTTCGGGTGACCGTTGGGGAGACGACTGGAACGCCCCGACAGGGCAATCGTCCCACGGGAACAGTCACGCTTCCGCAGATCACTGTCGCTGGCTCGCACAACCAAATTACTACACCAGAACATAGTTATGTCATAGCTCTGCAAGGGCCTTCTCAGACCGAAAAAGATGGCTCCCAACAAAACAAACAATTTTCTCATTCAGTATTGTATCTCATCAGGCATCACATGTTTTCAGACTTCAGAGTGTGTGTTATGCGTTCCGTCAAAAAAAAAAGCGCAGTTCGACTTTCTCCCATTGACTTTAGCGATCTCAAAATTGACCCGACCTTTCTGTCAGCAATGTCAAACTTGCAAAGTAAACGTTTCAAATACATATACATACTGTTGCCCATTGAAATCGCTGAAGGTTCTAAAGTGATCGGTTAGTCGATGCATTTAGATATGATGAGCACAGGAACTTTCCTTGAGGTAAGGTCACTTGACGTGACCTGGTGTTATGACCTTCAATTGAAAGACTTGGGCGGAAACAAATGGGTCATTTGAAATCTTAAAATGCTAGATTTTAACAATAACTGCGAACACTATCACGGCCAAATAGTGAGTGAGAAGGGAGCGATTCCCCAACCCCATGTTTAGCTCCTATAATTGAGCTAACTGCTAGAGCCTCGCGGAAAAAAACGAGCGCTTGCGTCGTTACATGACACAGCGACTGTTACCCCATTTTAAAATATCAGTGACCTCTTAGGGCAGGTCAAGGGCCCCACGGCATTGGATCGGTTTTTGGTGAAAAACTTCGCAAAAAATGTTCGCATTATCGTCATTTCGATACAATCGTGTTTTCTGTTCTCAGACGCGTCGATTTATATGCTTTTTTGCTTAGGTGAAGCAATTTAGGATGTTTAGGTCAATGTCATGTTAGGGCAACACAGGTCACGAAGCTGTTGAAAGGAGGACATATTGCATAACATTTGATTCGGCAAGTCTTGCAGAGTCCATTGATGGCTGTCCTGACTGGCTAGCTCATTTTCCTCGGGAGTTATTGACGAAGCACTCCTATTGACGAGCACTCCGTCACGCAAGGTGAGCAATGCAAAAGTGAAGCATTAACCCTCGCCGGACCTATTGGTTTTCTACATACGCGCCGGCCGAGGGGGGGGGGGACGGGTACGACCCCTCGCCGTTTCGCCCCTAGTGGAGCTAGCGCGTCGCGGAAAAAACGAGCGTGTGCGCCGTTACGAGACGCAGAGATTGATACCCGATTTTAAGGTCCTAGGTCAACCGGTGACCTCTGAGGTCAGGTCAAGTGCCCCAAGGTACGGTTCAGTTTTTGGTGAATAACTTCGCAAAAAACGGCCGCAGAGCGCCGATTTTGGCAGCATCGTGTTCGCCTTGCTCAGGCGCGTCGAATGATATACTTTTTGTTCGGGTCAGGTCAACTTGGGGTGTTGACCTCAGGTCAAGGTCAGGTCAGCACCCCCAGGTCACGAAGTTGGTTGAAAGAGGTCATGTCGCATATCATTCGATTCGGCAGGTCTTCCTGAGTCCACTGGTGGCTTTCCCGACTCGCTAGCTCAATTTGATCAACAGTTATTGACGAAAAACTAATATGACCTTGATGACGTCATAAATGACGTCACACAAGGTCAACATTGCAAAAGTGACGCATCTAACCTTGAAAGGAGTGCATCAAATCACGATTCTGTGTCTTGAGATAGTTGGAGATCGTTCCCGGCGCCAGAATAGTAGTTTTCATTTTTCCCCATTGACTTATAATGGTGAGGTCACGAAAATGACCTGACCTCATATGACCTTTAGGAAAAATCCGAGATATAAAAGTAGTGAGACTCATAATGGATACTAGATCCTGCAAGCTTCATTTCCTTGTGACATCTCCTCTGGCAGTGAGGGCGTTGCGAAGTTGCGACATCTGAAGACCGTGCAGAGGTTCACTTATGACGTCATAGGTCAGTGACCTGACCAGATTAAAAAATGCGGTTGGTGTCAAAAGATCCGGCTTGAAATAAAGGTCAGGTATGCCAAGTTTCAGCTCTCTATCGCCAGCGTGTTCGGAGCTATCGCGACAAAAACCCTATGGGGGGGATGGCACCCGCCCCCCCCCCCTCGGCCGGCGAGGGTTAAACCTTGCCAAGAATGTATGAAGTCACGAGTTCATGTGCTTGAGGTATAGTTTTGGGTCATCATTACGGATTTGCATCATTTTACAACCGACGACCGTGCAGTCTGCAGAGGTTTACTTAACCCGCGCGGGGCTGGGGGGGTAAATTTTACCCCCCCCCCCTCGCGAATTTTTGCGATATCTCAAAAACGGCGGCGCGCAGCGCCGCCAAACTTTCAGTATCTTTTCTTACATCAATTTGACACGTCCTCTGAAAATTTGAGCGAAATCCGTCGGAAAATTTTTGAGAAATTGACGTTTTAGTGACGTCATGTTCGCCATTTTCGCCTCAAAAACGGCAAAAGTTCAAACGCCGCTAACATCTTCATTTTTAAAGGAATCAAGACCTAACAAAAAAGGTTATACGTAATTTTACTTTGTCTATCAAATGGCTATCTCGGTTTTCTGAAAATTTTGGATTTTGGCCTAAATTTTTTTCAAAAAACTGAGTTTTTTGGGAAAATCATTATAAAATCCAAAATTTTGAGTCTATCGAAAAAACCGGAATATATGTCAGAGAAGTGGTCTATGTGCACCTGCATACCAAATTTTAGAAGAATCGGTTCAAAAATGTGGGAGTTATTCAAAAAATTATGACGTAACGACAAACAATTTTTTTTTTAAATGACTTTTTTGGAAGTTTTAGACCTCGTACGGAAACAAAAATAGCACCATTCGATTCGCCGTGAAAAACTGCATCAGATAGACACCTTTTTAGGCCTTAACAACCAACTTCAAAATTTGACCTCACTTGACCTGACCTTGACCTGACCTCGACCTGAAATTCATCCAGAGGTGGTCCATATCACTTATTGAGTGTGCCTATTGAATTCTATGAGTAAAATGACCCATAAAACATGTGTCGCACATGCCCTTTTCTATATTTTGTTTTTTGGTGACCTGACCTGACCTGACCTGGCCTTGACCTTGACCTCTGAATGATATTGTATGCAACGAATATTGTCTTGGTAGCCTAAGAACACGTTTTGGGCGATCAGTCTCAGTCCATGACTCCATTCTTCGGCAACTACGGTGCAAGGCCGATACTGTAGAAACTTGCAATTTGTACCCTTGACCTGACCTTGACCTTGACCTCAAACTTTAAATTAAGTACATGTTTTTAGTAGTTCGTGATGAGAGCTTTCGATTGGCGTTTGAATTTTCCAAATCGGACCATTAGTTCGGGAGATGACAGGGGGGTTAAATTTACCCCCCCCCCCAGCCCCGCGCGTTCGGCTGGAGACCCCAGCCCCGCGCGGGTTAACCCTCGCCGGCACAGGGGGAGGGGTTGATGCAACCCCCCATAAGGTTTTTCGCGAATAACTCGCGTAAAAAGCGGCCCATCGCGATGAAACTTTCAGTACCCTCGCATTGATCAATTTTACACGTTCCCTGAAAATTTCATGACCCTGACCCCAATGACCTTTGATCTGTGACCTCTTTTCCGTGACCATGTTTGGCCGAAATCGCGATTCGGCGTATGTCGGCTCGCATTAGCCGCGCGTTTGCAAGCTTTTCGTGGTTTCAAGCGTTCAAACATGTGATTTGATGTTGCTCCCATACATTAGGGTGGGTGTCAAGGTCACCTGAAGGTCAGGTCAGGTCATTGACCTTTGGTGACCTCGGGTGACCTCGGTTCACTTTTTCGAGTTTTACATGTTTTTAGGCTAGTTTTTGGAGCTGAATTCGAATTTAGCAACCATTTGAACATTTACGAAGTAGTTTTAGTGCCTTCGTAACATGTTACGAAGCTGTCAGAGGCGGTTGACACATATTACGAATACCCGTCACAACCCCTACCGGTTGACCTGACCTGACCTGACCCGACCTGGTCTAAATGCTTAAAAACATCATCTCTGATCAAAACTAACACGATATTCGTGATCAGCACCCCGGAAAACCACATAGCAGCCACACTTTACGACTTTCTAGCAGGTCCCGATTTTCCCGCTTTTCGGGTCATTGACCTGACCTGGAAGGTCACCCGATGACCTAGGACCTTAAAATTGGGTATCATCGGCTTCCTCTTGTGACGGGCAGCACGCTCGTTTTTTTCCGCGAAGCTCTAGCTCGATCAGGGGCCAAACGCGAGGGGGGTCGTACCCCCCCCCCTTGTGCCGTCGAAGGACGCAAAATGGCCTGTGCCGGCGAGGGTTAAGACGTCATAGTTAAGTGACCTGACATGAAAACGTGGTTGATTTCAAATGATCCGGCTTGAATCAAACATAAGGCATATGAAATGTCAGCCTTCTATCATCAGTGTGCTTTGAGCTCCCACAAAAAAAAAAAAAAATACATGGTGGCGGCATCCACCCCTATTTCTCGGCCGGCGAGGGTTAAACCTCGCTTCGAATTATTGCAGATAATGATGCGACCGAAAACAAAGTATTTATCTGTGTCTAGAACGGCCGCTGACTTGTTGGACAAGATCCCCAATCCTAATTTGCTAGATGGGAATAAAATACTCGGCATAAATTATGATACATATATACCCCTCGATTTGCCCTCGCGCTAAGTCAATTCTATTCATCACCGTCGCTTTTTTATCCGAGATGATGTCGCCGCTAAACAGGTTGTTTTGTTTGCTTGCTTGCGTTGAATGGTCATTACGGATTATTGAAGGATTATGATATACATAATAGGAATGGGGCAAGGGAGGATATGCACTGCAGTGCAGGTGTTTAATTTAGATCACAACGGCATCATTTCCGGCATCGTGCAGTCACTATCTTCCCCTCCTCTGCACTGCGGCATCGCTGCGCCCCACACGCGGCGTCCTCACTCCACGGCAGGCCGCCGCCAACTGACCCTTTCGCCGGGCGCCGCGACCTGACCCGTGTCACTGCCGCGGCCTGCGCAATAGAGTCGGGGCTGGAATCCGGGGGTTCGGCCGGCCGGCCGCCTCTGGAGCGGGGGACTTTTTTAGTAGACCTACTGTACGGTCGGGTGCTCCACATGCCGGTCTCTCGGCCCACACAGCGACTTTTTGGGCGGCATCTGACTCGAGAGCCCTCACGACGGCCTCTGTGGGCACCATTATTGGCTCCAGGGCCCCTCACGACATCCTTTGAGGGCTTCCACGTTGGCTCCACGGGCCGCGCTGGCATCTGAGATCCCCACGATGGGCTCGAGGGCCCTCAAGCATCATGAAGACCTATAGGAGCCCCACAGTGGTCTCCTAACGCCACCACGGATGCTTGTTTGGCCGCGCTGGACTATGATGGCCCTAACGATGACCTCTGAAGCCCCTTACGACTACTTTTGAGGGCCCTTATGATGACGTTTGGTGTCTACTGCAGGCTCGAAGGGACTACTGATTCGTTCAGGCGATTCACGTGCCCATTTATGTCACTTATAGTGCAGGGGGCATCTTCCCCAACGCCAGGGGGCGTCTTTCCCACCCAGTGGGGTAAGATGCCCCCTTTCACTTCTGCAGGAAAATGCTTAATAGCAAAAAAAAGTTATCATATTTCAGGCACGAAAGTGTGATATTTTTGGAGAAAAATGATGTCGGCTTCCGTTGAAACTCCAAGTTTTTGCTTTCCCATCGTCATTTTCGAATAATGTATGACATAGCAAAACCCTGGGCATCTTTCCCCACTCTCCCCTACCATTCGACGCGCCGGAGCTAAGCAAACACAAAGATGCTAAAATCGCGGCCCTGCGACCATTTGTTGCGAAGTTATCTATCAAAAACCGGACCCGTAATTTGGGTCGCTTGAAATGCCCTCAGGGGTCACCAATGAACCCGAGACCTTAAAATGTGGTATCATTCGATGCATCTTGTAGCGGCGCACATGCTCGTTTTTTCTGCAAGGTTCTAGCTCCATTAGAGGCGAAACGGCGAGCTGGGGTCGTACTGACCCCCCGGAAACCCATTTTGTATACATTTAAATGAGGAACTTATAGAAAGAACACCTTTCCAATTTTTTGCATGTCGATTTAAAAGGACCTGAGGTTTATTTTGAAGAAATAAAAATGGCAAAAATTTTGCTCCCAAGGGCCATTATAGACAATTTTAAAAAATACGACTTTTTTCAATATGTAAAGCTTTTCTTTTCAATTTTAAAAATACTTTATGAATCTTTGATTCATCGTTAGTTCAAAGCTGTTTACCGTTTGTTGCTTGCTTAGTTCGTTTTTGAGTTATTGCTCATCAAACTCACCCTTACAATCTGAAGTTTAGAAAATATTATGCGATGTAACTCAAAAAGTTTCATCTGAGAAGTCTGATATTTTGGCAGGTGTTTTTGGAGCCTATGATTACCCCTTTTACCAATATTCATTCAAATCTGAGAGATGAGGGTGACGGGCCTGGTACGATCTATCGTGGAATCACTCTATCAATCGCTTTTTAAAATCCATGCCTACCAACTTAAAAATGTTGTGAAAACTTTGAGCTTTCCATTCCCTACCAACCACATCAAGGTTGCATTGGGAGGGGGGGGGGGGGGAATTTGTGTAAGCAAGTAAAGGGCTTTAAACCTCATAGTGCATTGCCTTTGTAATGTAGAATACCTATTAGGTAGGTACTTTACTTTATATAATGTTCATCAATATACACTACTTCATCAAACAGGTATTGGCTGCTTCAATTTTCCTTACCAATGACTGTTTATTTCAGAGCTCCAAAGAGAACCATGGACAAGGTTGAATATACAGCTGTACCAGTGGATGATAATGAAGTGTCCCTGAAACAGACAGTTAATTATGATTCACCTTTTAGATACGAATCAGCATTTGATTATCGCTCAGTTGCCAAGTTTAATAAAGCTTCTTTTCCATCAAAATCCTATTTTACATTTTCCAAGCAAGCAAACCATGCACAAGAAAATGGTGAGTTAGACGTTTTGGTGCAAGTGTCCTAAATTTTATTCACTTTTGTTAATTTTGCACTGCTTGCTTTTACCAAGCCTTATATTGTTGACGCTAGTTATATTTTGTTTTTACTCTGCTATTAAGCAAATTTATTCATACATTTGTTATTCCTATCAGCTACAACTAGTCATGTGCCTGTAGGCCAAACTCATTCTTAATATGGTTCATGAATTGTGGAATAACTTAAGGTTTAGTTCTTGCCACCCACCTTCTGGTAATGTCATCTTTTGTGTTCCTATTGCTATTTTTACATTCCACACATCATGATGCCGTAAACTAGTGATACATAGTAAACCTGACCTCTGAATGTAAGCCTAACCCACTGTACCACCACCTCCACACCCGCCCTACTCTGTGCGCGTCTGTCCGCCGCTGACGTCTTCTGTCCGCCGCCAGCTGCCGCGGACGCCGACTGTCTGACGCGGCTCGTCTCCGGCCTGCTGCTGTTCGTCGTATTCTCACTGACGGTGCTCACGCTGCCCGTGAGCGGCTGGTGGACGGTGCGCCGGCTCTCGCAGTGGCAGCGGCTGGTGGTGTTCCGTCTGGGGAAGGTGCTGCCGGCGCGCGGGCCCGGCTGGGCGCTGGTGCTGCCTGGTATTGACACCACGCAGGTGGTGGATCTGCGCAACAGAAGCATCCTGGTCCCGCCGCAGCAGGTACGGGACAGTAGCAGCCTGGTGCCGCTGCAGCAGGTACGGGATACAGCTGACCGGGCACTTCTGCAACGGGGGGTGTCGTCGTACAGTACCGAGTCCAGGCTTATCGGAGAAAGTTTTAGGTCTTGAAATTTCCCGACCACTGAACATTAGAAGTAATGCATAATGCGTATTTATCATGATACGATGTTTAGCAAAGTTCACAATTCCAAAGGACAGTGGATGTGTTTTTTCCGTCACAATATGCGCCATTTAGGCAATCATTTCCTTTCGCTAAGAATTAAGTTTTCCCCACCGTCATCTCACCGTCCCCCTTGCCCCCCCCCCGCCATCAGCTGCTAACGAGTGACGGCGCGGTGGCCGAGCTTGGTGCCGAGGTGCTGTACCGGGTCTGTGACGCGCACACGTTCGTCGGCTCCTGTGTGGACCCGCAGGCCTCGCTGCGGTCGCTGTGTCGCAGTGTTCTGGTCAATACACTGGCCTCTCAGGAGGTGAGGGTGGGGTAATATGCCGCAGTGTGCTGGTCAGGTCAACACTGGCCTCTCAGGAGGTGAGGGTGGGGGTGGGATGGAGCGATGGATGGAGGTAATTGTCTCTCAAAGGTTGATGATGGATGCTATTTGATTGCTATTTGCTATTTGCTATTTGCTATTTGCTATTTGATGCTACTTGAAGGTTGATTTGGATCTAGAGTGAGGGGTGATTGTGAGCGTAAATTTGTGTGAGATAGAATGGGATAGAGGTGTTTACGAACTTTAAAGTGAAACGAAACGTTAGGTTTGTTCGTAAATTTATTTATATGTGTATTCTACCTTATTTAATACTAGAACTTCAGCCTGCCGACATGCATTATCGCTCGCTATTACGGTGGTGGCATTGTCAATGGTCATGTTCATCCGAGTTGGCCAACCGTAGTACCGCAGGTGTATTTGAGGTTCGTGTGTTAGGAGAGTGCACATTACACATGCCGTATTCCGCTCCTTTTTTCAGTTGGCCGCGATAACTAGGAAGGCCCCGGAGACGGAGGAAGCCGTCCTTCTCTCCATCAATAGCACCCTGAAAGACTGGGGCATGGAGGCATCATCAGTCAAATTGTAAGTGCCGAGCGTACATGTAACCTGCGTCATAGCGTCATCAGTTAATCGTAGCGCGGCATGCATGATTGTCACTTTTCATGCTTCAGCGTTATTATAGCAAATTAGATCATGTCATGCATTTGTGTCAGCTATGCAAATTATACAATAAATAATAATTGTGTGACATTAAAGGGACCCTCCCACCTTCAAAAAAGTTAATGAATTGGCATAAAAGTGATGTAGCGTGAATCACAAAGAGCGAAAATGAACATCTACCAAATTTTACCGGAAAATATTCACCCGTTTTCGAGATATAAGACTTTTATTTTTGTTTACTTTTTGGGAACTCCGCTGCTTCTATGACGTCACATAAAGGTTTTCTTTACGTCGGCATTTGGAAGCAATAGTTTGGTATCAAAGTGCGACAAATATTGCGCGAATGATGCGTTTATCTTATCAAGGTCAATATATAATGGCCAATAAAGGATTCCAGGACAATTCGGTATTAGTAAGCCTGGCGTCACACGAAGATGCCAGATGTCAACGGTTGAGAAATTCCCTAGATATCTAGAGATATTCCTCGGAACGCTGTGTACGCTAAAGTTACTGTCCGAGTACCAAAGTTAAGGCCTCAAACGAACCCTCGATTCACGGACTACCTTCACTGAGGTTCATGACCTCCAAGGTCATGACCTTCCAGGTCAACATAAAGGTCAAACGACGGAAACCGCTCTGCACGCCAAAGTTAGCGACCGATTTCCAAAGTTAAGGTCTCAAACGATTCCCAAATTCACGGACTACCTTCACCGAGGTTGACGACCTCCAAGGTCATGACCTAGGTCAACTTCAAGGTCAAATGACAGAAAACGCCCTACACACCAAAGTTACCGACCGATTACCAAAGTTAAGGTCTCAAACGATTCCCCAATTCACGGACTACCTTCACTGAGGTTCATGACCTCCAAGGTCATGACCTTCCAGGTCAACATAAAGGTCAAACAACGGAAACCGCTCTGCACGCCAAAGTTAGCGACCGATTTCCAAAGGTAAGGTGTCAAACGATTCCCCGATTCACGGACTACATTCACCGAGGTTTATGACCCTCAAAGTCATAACCTTCCAGGTCAACACCAAGGTCAAATCACAGAAAGCGCCCTACACGCCAAAGTTACCGACCGATTGCCAAAGTTAAGGTCTCAAACGGTCTCAAACGATTCCCCGATTCACGGACTACCTCCACCGAGGTTCATGACCTCCAAGGTCATGACCTTGGAGGTCATGAACCTCAGTGAAGGTAGTCCGTCAATTGGGGAATCGTTTGAGACCTTAACTTTGGTAATCGGTCGGTAACTTTGGTGTGTAGGGCGTTTTCTGTCATCTGACCTTGAAGTTGACCTAGGTCATGACCTTGGAGGTCGTGAACCTCGGTGAAGGTAGTCCGTGACTTGGGGAATCGTTTGAGACCTTAACTTTGGAAATCGGTCGCTAACTTTGGCGTGCAGAGCGGTTTCCGTCGTTTGACCTTTATGTTGACCTGGAAGGTCATGACCTTGGAGGTCATGAACCTCAGTGAAGGTAGTCCGTGAATTGGGTAATCGTTTGAGACCTTAACTTTGGTAATCGGTCTGTAACTTTGGTGTGTAGGGCGTTTTCTGTCATTTGACCTTGAAGTTGACCTCGGTCATAACCTTGGAGGTCGTGAACCTCGGTGAAGGTAGTCCGTGAATTGGGGAATCGTTTGAGACCTTAACTTTGGAAATCGGTCGCTAACTTTGGCGTGCAGAGCGGTTTCCGTCGTTTGACCTTTATGTTGACCTGGAAGGTCATGACCTTGGAGGTCATGAACCTCAGTGAAGGTAGTCCGTGAATCGGGGATTCGTTTGAGACCTTAACTTTGGTAATCGGAGAGTAACTTAAGCGTACACAGCGTTCCGAGGAATATCTCTATGTAGATATCTAGGGAATTTCTCAACCGTCGACATCTGGCATCTTCGTGTGACGCCAGGCTTACTAATACCGACAATTCTTCTTATGGCATTTCTTCGTATCGCAATTCTTCTTCTGCAAATCTTCGTCAGGGCATTTATTCGTATCGCATTACTTTGTCTCGCATCAGGGTATATGAAAATCGGCTCGCATTTCTTCTTCAACGCAAATATATGCAAGAGTAAGCATTGAGGGACAAATAAATGCACCGACGAAGATTTGTAGACGAAGAAATGCGGACGAAAAATTGTGCTACGAAGAAATGTCATGCGAGGATTCGTTCGGGTACCATGACATTTATGTGATTTCAAAGTCAAGCCTCAAGGTTCACAGCTGATCTGCTAAATCAAGCCAAGAATCCAAACTATCAAAAAACTATAAATATTTGTTTGTCTGTCACAGAGGTCTCAAGCAATATAAGGTTGACATATGTTGAATCAAAAATCTACTGCCTTAACTCACATCTCCTGCCTTAGATCATTGTTGTTTTAACTTGCTTTCAAGAGAAACAGAAGCCAGTCCCACGCACAAGGGGGAAAAGCTCAAATTATTGAGCGCTCAAAATATTGAGCGTGTGACGTCAGAGGCTCCCATAGGCGTAATGCTGAGGGCTCAAAAAATTGAGCCGTTTCAGGAACACGTTTTGCAAAAGCAACTCGCAACACCTAGGGAGAAATGGCAACACCCTAGGAGAATCACTAATGATGCAAAACAGATTAGGCTTTCATATTTTTCACTGCTCAAGCTTCAATGATTGGGGGAACACCAATTTCTAGGTCGAAATCTTACGGCATACCAGGATGCCTTAAAAACAGGCCAATATTTATGTCGAAATAAAAGTTATTTTTTGTCCATTCACGTTTTTTACTAGGGTTCTGTTGGAAAGAGCATTTTTCATACTACCCAAAATGATTGCGACTCAATTTCACATCACCCATATCAGAGAATATTTTTCATTTGGCGGCGCCGTTTGTTTATTTCGTCGCGACGTCTCCGGTCGCGTGGTTGTCGTCGTCCTTGTGTTGAAGGTAAGTTTTTATCGTTTTAGTTATATTTAGATGTTAAAAGGTACACTGAAAAGTTTGAATATGCTGTGATTTTAACTTTGGAAACACGTAAACGTCAATCAATTCACGTTTTCCTCGATTTGCGTGCAGATAAGTAACTGTCGACGAAAGTGGCGCCATCCGATATGATGTTTTGAGGGAAAGACACAACATATTTACGTGAAAATTTTTGTTTTTTAGTGGTCTAAGTGCTTCAAAGAGGCTGTGAATGTTTTCTTCACACAATTTTTCATTAGGTATGATGAAGTAAAAGGTAGTTTCAGTCTTAACTTTCATATAATTGACATTAAAACATATGATAGTCCACTGCTATCAGTGATTGAGTACCTTGATATTTGACATTTCTTATTAATTTGAATGTATTCTCTATCCATATGTCCTGATAGTAAGTGACAATACTCTGCCAATATGTTTCCATAGTTTTCACATTCATTTTCCAGTCCTTTACATAATATCACAATTTAAAATCAACAAAACTCAACTCCTTCGTTACTTAGTTCACAACACTGACAGCATGACAGACTGACAGTCAACTATTGTGTGTGTGTGAATGCTGAAACAGGATAGCCACTTTGCTGACTGGCTCATTTGAAATAAGATAAAAATGATCATTTATATCATTTCCATCTGGAGGATCGGAGTCAACGGAAAAGGAAGGCCACTTTCAAGCCTCAAGGTCTAGGCTGCCAGACGCCAGTTGGCAGTCACCACCAAATTTATAATAGATTAATTCATTATTATACTTTGAGACCCTTAGGTCACGGGATCGGCATCACATTTTCAGTTTCAATATAGTAAAGGTTTTTATTTGTATGATGTGAAATATTTTCCTGAATCAGAATTTAACTATCCCTAGGTACCTGGTAGAGGTTTCGGATTTAATGCTCATTGTTGGTGTGCAGTCAGGATTTTTTGACAGGTCCAGATAGGGAATCCTGAGCAATTTTATAGTAAAGTGGTCTCCTTATAATCACCACACATTTTATCAAAAGCATTTGTAGAATTCATTCAAGGAAGAATTTTATCAATGTTGCACCCATTTCTTAGACGACCTAGGCTGCGTCTTTTTTTAGTTCCTGTTGTATGACATATTTTCCATTTTGTTCCACTGCATAAAGAAAAGAAAATCGTTTGAGATCACCAAACAGCTTTTCTTTTTCTGGCAGGTCTGCACAACCAAGCGGTCGCTGGCGAGGACGTCGGCCGTCCCTGTGGGTAAGGTCATCTGCTCAGCCTTTGTGGAGATCAGCAAGACGTCACCAAGATGAAGACTTCGCTGGAGCAGAAGCCGCTGACCCGTGTCCGATCGGGCAGGTCATGCTCGACGGCACGAGCCACAACTTGAACGACTCGGTTACATCAACAACATGGTGGAGCAGGGGAATGAGTTTGGCGACGTGTTGTGCAACTGCAAGAAGGGTTGTCTGCGTGTTCTGGCCGGCGGAGCGGCGACGCTGCGCAGTCTGTGCTGGTGGTGAGCAGCTGGCCGTGGTGACCGCGCGCGCCCACATGCGCCGACAACCTGTGCGGCTTCGACGGCCCCGGGACAGCCCGATGCCGCCCACTATGCGACGCCGACCGCGCACTGTCCGCACGGCCACATGGAGGTGTGCCCGCGCCTTTTGCCCGCACGCCGCTACCTCGCAGCTGGTCTGCAACCACGCCGTCGCCGCCTGTAGCCCGATAACAAAACGGCTGTCTGATAATGCCGCGTGTTCTTTGTGATGTTGCTACTGTGATGGTTGCTACTGCTGGTCTGAGACTCGATGTTTCCATTCGTCTTTTACATGTTAAGGATTTGATAATGATAAGCTTAGTCCGAGCTTAGGTCGTTTATATCATTTGTTATATGGCATATTTTGGATCAAAGCAGTACGACACTGCCTCCTGCTTTTGTGATGTATGCTGGCAAGACGCAGGTTCCGGTCGCAGCTCACCCGGTTCCAATGTGGTCGGGCTGGCATGCGATAATGTGATGTTGTTTTGCTCGTCTCTGTGTTCCACACTTGATGTTTGTGAATCTAACCCACATTGTATAGTATTTTTGTTTGTTTGCGGCCGATGGCCTCGTAAGTTGTAACCGTGGCAATACAGTTTTTCCTGTATAATTCTCCAATATTCAAGCGTGGGTGGATATCTTTCTGTAATCACGTATTCCCTTATCCCAGTACTGTCAGAAAATATCAATACAGTATTCATACGGATTATTCAAGCCCTGTATAATTATTTGAGGTGTGCCGAATCCGAAAGGCGACCGATAAAACTACTAGCGGAAAATGTGACATGATGCCATGGGTTTGTGAAAAGTTTAGGTACCACGTTAGCATTCAACTTCCTGCATTTCTGTTTCAACTCAGTTTAACGTATTTCAACGAACATAACATCAAAAATGGCAGCCAGTACCGGCTTCACCTGTCACGGAGAAGGCTCAATAAATTGAGTGTAGATGCTGGCCGGCACTCAATTTTTTGAGCGCCAGCTGACTGTCGTCTGTCGTGGCGCTCAATTTATTGAGTATCGCGGTCCCGAACGACAAGTGGCGCTCAAAAAGTTGAGCGTCTTTAGGGCATTTTCTTTCCAAAAACACCGATATAAATTATCACGGCGAGTGTTCGAGAAGAAACCTTGTTGCTCTCTCTTGCCATTGATACCTTATTTGGATACGATATTTGCCGTAGTGTGACGCTAGAGGCATAGAGGCATACCATCGTTTCGCCTATTCCTTCATAATGGGGCCCGCTCAATTTTTTGAGCGCTCAATAATTTGAGCTTTTCCCCCTTGTGCGTGGGACTGAAGCCAGTATCTGATATCACTTCAGATGATTGTTTCAAGATCTGAGTTCAAATGGAAATAAAAGCAAGATCAAGATGAAACAGGGATTATTGCTGTTAAAGTAGTTTGGCCATGATACAACAAGCACATAAATCATTAGCCAAATCAAATACTGGTTGGTTTGTCAAGATGTTTGTTGTCTGTCGTCTGTCGAGCTGCTATGAACACTGAACGCTCTCACTCTTACTTTAAAGAGAGTAGTTTAAGTTGAATGGTAGTGAGCTGTAATTAGACAAAGCAGCTATTCAGTGCTCACATCAAGCCAGGCTAGGAAATGGCATCAACTGTGGTGGGAGGAAGCAGGTTCGGCAGCCCTATGTTGTAAACTTCTGTTGTGTCTTGTGTTTGATCAACTGATGTTTTCTGCTCTGTTTTGTGCAGTGATAGTAGCAGGTAACTGCATGCTTGTCAAATTATGTGAATAAACGAATTCATAACATTGCATTTTTCTCTCCATGCAAGGAACAAGTAAGATGTTGTAGAAAATGTAATAGAGGGCTGCATTGCTGATTTTGCACTTTATCAGAGCTTTATTTAGAATTGCTTTCCTGAAAGCTACACACAGGCCACAGCACTGAAATTCACAATGTCATAGCTTTTGGCAGAAAAAAAGAAAAGACTTACCTAGGTTTAAATTGGCTTAAAGTATGGCAGTGCAGGTCTTGATGCGTATGCCCATCCGTGTGCTTGCCGAAGCCGAACTGACTGCAACACATTAACTCTGACCCACCATGGTGGCTGGCATATCCTGAACTTTCACCACTCTAAACAAGACAACTTTCAGCCCTCAGCATTGTATTAAAACACTGTACATGACACTCAAAATTTGTTTCAGTGCCATCCACGGACAACATCAGTCGCCATTCACCAGGCCAGTAAAAACAGAATAGATAATAGCTTCAAACCCATGTAGTCAGAGTTACTAGGTCTGCACCTCAAAACAAAATCCAGGTGACATTCACCACGCCAGTAAAAAACAGGTACAGTCACCAGCAGTTGCTACCCATCACCCCCGGACGGCGGGGGAGCAAGCTACCACCGCCCTTGCGAGACTAGCGCCGCCATGCGCCAAGAAGTGGAAACACCACGTGACTGAGGCCACGTGAGGGCAGGGTCACGTGATGGAGGGGCGGAGCATAGTAGCTTTTGCACCCGACACTAACTGAAATGCGGCGCTGTGATTGGGCGCCTTAGCATGAATGAAGCCCCGGCGCCAGAATCAGCCGTTCGCCTTATATGGAAAGTGAGCCTTTGCGTTTCACTGTTCTGTATTGGTTTGAGAGCCACGGCACCATACGAATTGTGAGCCCCTTTGAACGGGTCACCGCCCGAGGCACTGAGGCGACGGCTGTGCCGGGCAGAGTCTAGCCTGGTGGGAGAGGTGGGCCAGGGAAAGTGCGATCGAGCAGCCACTGCACTGGGACGTGGATTGGTATTATCCAACCGCGACAAACGATGTCAGCAGCCTCTTCTCGTGTCATAGACAGTGTCTATGACACGAAAAGCTAGACAGACAACGTAGGCAGTGGCCAGTGCCCAATCAAAAGCTACTAAACGATCCAGTTAAGAAGTTGGCGAGGTAGCCAGACCAAATAAAAAGTTTTAATTCGATTTTGGTTGACAAATGACATACAAGCCCGCTGTGATGGACCACAAAAGGAGCTGAACAGTTCATACAACTTCTAAAAAGCTCAACGGTTTAAAAATTCAAAAGTTAAATGTTAAAATTCAGCCCGCATGTTTAAACTCTGGTCCGGCGCTGGCAGGAAGCTTATATTGCCACTTGCAATTCCACTACGTTGTAATATAACCAATAGTTCTTTGAGAGCAGCAACTGAAAGCCCCGTTGAGGGGGGGGGGGGAGGGCGGCGCGAAACGGCCCCCTCTCTCCTTTTCAGTCGATATCTCCTACAGTATAGCAAATGTCGCCACCAAACTTTCAAGACCCCTCCGGGCATCATTTTTACACCTTGCGACCAAATTTTTCCAGAGCTTTTATGAAAGGTTAGTCACAAATGACGTCAGAGGGATGTCATGTTCTGTCATTTTCGACCCAATAAAAGGTTTAGCGGGAAGAGCTGTCACGCTTACAGTTTTGAAGATAACGAAAAATATTTAAAATAAAAAAGATGTAAAATAAACAGTGCTACCAAACTGCTAACTCTTATTTCCAAACAAAAATTGATTTTGACCATCAAAACTATAGAAGTAATTACCCCGAAAATACCAACAACTTTCAAAATTAAAACTGAAATATATGTTATAGAACTATCTGCTCTAGATATGCCAAACTTAAGCTCGTTAGCTCCATTTTTAGCAAAGTTATGGCCAAAAAATACTCAAAATTTATTGCGTAAAATTTTTCAAATTCAATTTTTTAGCCGTCACAGAACACACAGAGCAAGCCAAAGACCACCATTGGATTTCCTGTGATGAGCTGCATCGAATAGATACCCCTTTTATGCAAAATATCAACTTTCAAATTTGACCTTCTTTGACCTGACCTTGACCTGACCTCCACCAGAATGTAATCTAAACTGGCCCCAATGGCCGTCTAGCCCACACCATTGAATTCTAAATGTAAAATTGGCCATAGAACATGTATCACACGACCCTAGCATAGTTGGGTTCATATTGTAACCCTTAGTGACCTGACCTCTGTGAACTGAGACTAACCTGGCATCAATAACCTCTTTAGGCAACATATGTATTAGACAACCAGCGCTCCATTGATGTTTTTCGACTACATGCCTTTTATTAGATGTGTTAACTGACTGTAACGCATTCCTTAGACTAAATCGGTGAAAAAAAATGCGACCTTTGACCTGACTTGTGACGTCATGGGTTGCACCTAGGTCAACAAAACCTGGCAACAAGGTAGTTCCCTGCTATCGAACGCTCTTTGAATGTTCAAAATCGGTCGGTAACTTTCCGAGATCTCAGGTGGAAGGCGAAACGGCTGCACCACCCGATCAGGTGGTAGGGTTCGCCAATAGCCCAAGGGGGCGCGGATTATTTATTCACTCATACAGTGTCATTTATTTTGAGAACACCTTTCTCACGCCATGACATGGTCCTCTCGTAATAGAACGAGATGAGGAGAGTGTTTTCACGCTTCCTTATGCACGGCTCTAAGTGTCATTGAGCTATCAACTGTCAGCGGTTTTCGGACAATGAAGTTCTTAGTTCTTACTGAATACAATTTTATTTCAAACGATTGTCACTGTGCTAGTTTTTTCTTACCTATACCTTTTTGAAAAAGCGCTGAAAAAGTCTTTGATAGACGAAACCGGTCCGCTTATTCTTTTTCTAATTGTTCTTTGAATATACATATTCGTAGACTACTGGCTCTTTACTACAAAATTTGAGAATGTTTGGTATTACTTTGACCCGAATGATGTGCAGCTGAATATTCCCTGTTTAAAGGGACCCTCCCACCTTAACATTAGATTTGAGTTGAGATAGCCAAAATGGGGTCCCTGGTTCACAATTACTGGTTTCGGCACTCACAACATCAAGAAATGCCTTAAATCGGAAATATTGAATTTCAAAATTGCAGCATTTTGATTCAGAGGGGCTAATGGTTAGGAATACCCCTCTGAATGTGTGACGTCAGCGCAAATATCTAACGATTTTTAAATGTTTGACTAAAACGTTTTGTAGCACGCGGTGGTATATGCTATTTGCGCGCAACATCTGCCGCAAACGCCGCACTTCTAGAATAAAGTCGCTAGAAACAGCGGAGATCCCAAAAAGTAAACAAAAGTAAAAGTCTAATATCTTGAAAACCGGTGAATATTTTTCGGTGAAATTTGGTAGATATTCGTTTTCGCTCTTTCTGAATCGAGCGACATCACTTTCATGCCAATTCATAAACTTTTTTGAAGGTGGGAGGGTCCCTTTAATGATTATGGAAGCTCGCGAAATTAACTTCAACCCAAACTACCGACAAGCAGAAGAAAATCCGATACAAGCCTACCTCAATCCTCTCACCTTATTCAACCGTTAAAACGTTAAAGGCATTTGTTCAGTCCGAGTCGCTATGTCGACCACCCGCGCCGTGCTGGGGGGGGGGGGCGTTTTACGCCCTTCCCCCTCAGGTTTTTCGCGAATATCTAAAAAAAAAAAACAGCGACGGTCAGGTCACCGTAACGTCAAGTGACCTTACCTCAGAAAAAAAAATCGAAAGCTCGCTGTAGCTACACCGACTGAGCGGACTTTAAAACTTTCAGTAATTGCTTAGGGTAACAGTGTGTAGGTATAAAATGGATACCTCGGATTTTTTATGTCTGTGACCTAAGGTCAGGTCAATTTTGCGACTGCTCCATTAGGTATAAGTCAATGGGAGAAAATTGAAATGCGCCTCTTTTGGACGAATTTCGTTCTACTCCCACTCAAACATCGGTCCATAGGTAAACAATAAACATGACACCCTGAATGGGAAAATCGCACCTGTGACCCCTGTGTGTGCCCCTGAGGTTAATTTTAGGACATAAAAGGTCTTCAGCAGTTTTTTGACTTTTGACAGAGACGTGCTAGAGCGGTGAAACACCGTTGATCTGAAGGTCAAATTTGAGGTCAATCAGAGCAGTGTCCTCTGGGGGCTACACCGTTGATCTGAGGTCAAATTTGAGCACATGCGGCGAAAGAGCGTTTAAAAGAGCTATCGAATGCGCTTTTCTGCGGCGCTGTAGCTCTATTGGTTCCCGATTAGCCGTCGGGTGTTCAAAATCGTTGAAATCAACAAAATTTGACCTTTGATGAATCCTGGTGACCTAACCTTTGCCCTGACCTTAAATGACCGAGTGTTTTCGTCCTTATTTTTGACGCTCTTTCCATTGCCGCTTACCGCGTGTCGCTTCGTGGTCCAGGAGCCGAGTTAGACGGAGGGGCGTGAAACGCCCCCGCCCCTCCCAGCACCCGACGGAAAGTTCATGCCACCAACACGGCGCGGGTTAACTTAATTGTTATGCTCTAGCTCCTGTTGTAAGCTGTGGAGT